>NC_092522.1:99788588-100091802 GCF_037038585.1 Patagioenas fasciata
TCACAAGCTGAAGCCCTTACTCAGCCTGCACATGATAAGAATCATGAGAAATTAATTCCCAGCAGGCTGAGGGGTGTTGCTGCTAAATGTAATGCAGCTGGACTAAGTCCCAGCTATAATGGAAAAAGGGAGAAAGTGCTAAACTGGAAAAGAGATGTCAGAAATAAGCGTTCTGGAATGTTAAAAGTTTTGACAACAAAAAATGGCTCTGTGACAAGACTACATGTGGACAATTTTGATGCTTATTTGGCTTATGACAGGTTTGCTTTCAACAAGTGTTCTCTTTGTGGAAGAGTTAGTTTTTACCTGAGTTGTTAGCAAACTAGTTGACCTTATAGACCAATCGAAAAAATGGATAGCAGCTAATAAATGGTGGCTTTCTTTCTGCCTCTGGACTTTCTATGAGCAGCTGGAACAGTATCAGCTCTATATTTGTGGGAGCGCTGTGCAGCAATTTAGCTGGGAACAAGATACCTGGTGTAGAAATGTATGTTCTGCTTGTCAGAATCAAGTGGAGAAAAGATAATTGAAACCGGCTCATCTCCTTTCCTAGTTAAAAGTGGCACGGGAATATAATTAGAGAAGAAAGACTGATGTGATGAAAGAGAAAAGAACTGCAATCTAGATCGTATCTGTTGGAGATTAACTCATAGCTTTTAAGCAGAGCAGAAAGCTGTAGGGACAATGTTAAAATGAGAGAGGAAAACTCCACTGAAATTATAAACCTTATACAGTTAATACTGTTACAGTGTGAAGTCAAAGAAAATGGAGATATGGTTCGCATTTTGGGTTGGGATTTTTTTTTTCTTTTTATGATTTAAAGGCTACGTGGTATATGTATGGTCATCTCCTGCCAAGTGCCACCCATAACAGTTTCATGATTTTTATTGCCTTTCTCTCTCTTTCCTTCTGCTCTTCTTCCCCAGGTCACACCCATGGCCTATCTCAATCTCTCTCTTTTTTTTTTTTTTTAAATTACATTTCTTCCTTCTTTAAGCTGTGTCACATTATACTATCTGTGTCTTCCTTCTACTTCAGTCTCTCCTGCTGTGCTTGCAATGCTCCTGCAAATAGGAGGTACAAAAGCCAAGTATTTCCTTGAGTCTTGAGGTATAAAGTAAGTTACTCAAAGATACACAGGCTGTAGCCTGGCTGTTGACTGTGTGGAACAAACTTCTTGCCTGTTTGAACTCAGTTTCCTACTTTGTGCATACAGCAAATGTCAGTCTCAAAACTCTAACTGTGTATCTCTTTTACTGCTTAAAACTTGAGGCAGAATGTTTCTTTTATTAAATAACTTAGAGTTGGCTAGAGATACAACTAGGTGCAATTTAATGGATTGCAATATATGAGATATCCAACTGTGTCTTTATTCCATCAAATCTAAAGACTTTGGTCTGTCTAGTGTAGCAAAAGAGACCATGCAAAGAGCTGTAGTTGCTGTCTATAAATACGATGGGCTAAACAGGACAGAGGGAAAAAATACATCAAAGGACAATGTTACTGTACAAGCAGATGGGCATAATCTGACCACAGGTGAACTACAGTGGAAGGCAAGTGGAGAATGACAATAGCTTTGTCTCTGTTAGGCAGAAGAACCTATGGCAGCTGCCAGCTCCTCATGTATTTTTTTATTTGATTGAACACTGAGCCTGTGGAGCCACAAATGCCTGGAACAAAGCCAGGAGTGCATGTCATGCTCCTAGTAATTCCTTGTAGCTCTTTGAGTAAGTCCCGTGGCTGTGTATACTAATACTTCTACTGATTTTTTCCAGAACTTGTACATTTTGTTTCATCTACTAATATTTTGTTTCTTCTACTAATATTTCTCAACTGGGCTGTATCGAAGTAAACTGAGCAGAGGTAGGCAAATATTTTCAAATAAAAGGTTTTTTTCTTTGTTCCAAACAGTTGTCTTGTCAAAATGAAAACGGAATGGGAAGGTCTTCACCAGTTGGGTGAAGAATGATGTTGTTCACGTGTGTGAAGGAGAGAGCCAGCAGCTCCCAGCAAGCACTGGAACAGGCTGCCCAGGGAAGTGGTTGAGTCACCATCCCTGGAGGTGTTTAAAAGATGTGGTGCATAGGGTCATAGTATAGTGGTGGACTTGGCAGTGCTATGTTTGCAGTTGGACTTGATGATCTTAAAGGTCTTTTCCAACCTAAATGATTCTATGATTCTATAACAGAGTTCTCATGTGGGTTGTTGAAACCACTGACAATATTCAATTGCTGCAAGGTGGTCTCTGGTTTTCCGTGGCAGTTCCTGCAGTTCCTAGCATATTGATGAGGCTGCGGTATGCGAAGGCTGGTGCTTTCAATTTGTAAACTCTTAAATTCAACTGAAAATGAAACAATTTAGTTTTGAAATATTACATCTCTGTGAAATGGAAAACATTTCCCACACAATTCTATGTTTAAGTTCTACTGCTTTTAAACAATTCTTTATGAATGTATTCCTAAAATGCTGTCATTTCTGGTAATGCACGTACCTTTCATAAAATGCAGGTAATCTGAGAGATAATGGGGCTGTTGTTAGTTTTCTTTTCCTCAAATTAAAAAGTCACTATATCAAGCTACTCAAAACCAGAGATTATTACTGTGGGAATGAGAGAACCTGAGTGGAGATCCCAGGTTAGAGAACTCTATGGATCAACCTCAGTAGTTAATTCTAATACTGAGAGGTCTGGGGAGGAGAAAGCTTTCATTGTGTCTGGAGAGTGCTCTATTCTACGTCCATTAAGACAATATGAGCATTTATTCCTTGCAAAATTGTGCAGTGTATGCATTATTGTAATCACGTAGCATTGATTTCAAGAAGGTCAAGCAGGAAAACCTTAACATCGGTTCTAAACTCTTCAACATTGAGAGGAACGTTTTCTCAGCATTATAGCAATTTCTCATATTTACTCCATCTGTTGTGCCCATATGCCAAGTAAAGAAATACTGTGTTTGGAAGAAGTGAAATTTCATTTTCCAGTAAAAATACTTGGATTCTGCAGAACTTTATATGTACATAACAAAATGTTCCTCTGTTTAAATGCTTAAAACAAATGTTTAAACAAATTGTCATAGTTAAAGTGCCTTGAGAGCCCTGGGGACTGGGTGTTGACAAATGGAAATTCATTTTTATAGCAAGTATACTAAAGGGACTTCTTTTATGGTTATCGGAGGTGTTCCAGCATATCCCTTATGGTCAGCAATCTTGTTTGCCATGCTAGGGCAACAAAACAAAGAGACATACTTGTGCACTTTGTCACGTTGATTTCAAACAGGCTCATCTGGTTATTTTCCTTGTACATATCATAGCAAGAGGATATTTTCTACACTTTTTACACTTTTCTACGCTTTATTCTTGGTCTTTATGGACTCACCCTAAGGCTATGAGAGAAATTCCATGTTATGTGAAGGATTTCTCTACTTTCACATCTACATTACAAGTGGAATCAGTTGATCTCTCTTCTCTGTCAGTTATAATTTCTGTTTTACAACTCTTGTGCATGTGGAGTGCACCAGCCTGGCCTCCAGGAGGTCTTTCACATCTGTTTAGATTCAGAAAGCCATTTAGTCCATGACCCACCTGAAGCTCAATTCACTTGCCCATGTACCATGTATTTTTGTACGTGGTGTATGGTTGGTTGGCAGATACGTGGATCTCAGCCAGTATGCAGCTTGTGCAAGAGGCTGGAATGAGGTCTTCTCTCACTGAGCTATCAGATATGTGAGCCCTCAGAAATTACAGCCTTTCCTTATTTTCATTACTTCTCATCTATTGGCTCACTGACTTGGTGAACCACATGTACACATGCAAGTAGATGAGTGCTCCTGGGGGCTACTAGACCTGAAAGTACTTGTTTGCTTCAAACTAGGCATGTGTAAGTGCTTTACTTATTTGTGGCCTTCTAAATAGTGGAATGAATATTACAAAGACCTGTACACAGGAAGCAGTATTTAATAACATCTTTGTCAAACTTAAAAACTTCTGAGATAAAATAATCATGTGATCTTTGCTAACAAATTATATTCAACCCATGTTGAAAATGTTTAATTAATTAGGTGAAATTTTTTAATTACAGGTATAGCTGAGACATCACATTTTGCATGAAAATATATTTTTCTTTCAAAATATAAGTTTAGACAGTACAGCTAAGTCCCAGGTCCCTTTCTAAAGGAAGAAAACCCCAACTTTCTCAGTCTGCCTTAGGCTTAATGTTACAGGCCAACAGTCATAGCAAAAAAAATGAGATGGATAAGCAAAAGTGTCACTAGAAATTTAGATCTCTGAAGGAGCTGCAAAGTTGTGTGATGCCATTGTTAGATAAAGCTAGGAACAACTTTCTAGTGAGCAATTTTCCATACTATAGAGAAATATGAGTTTTTTCCCCTTTTCCCAGCAGTGGTCACAACCTAGGTGATTGTGGAAGAAATTCCTTTATGATCTAAAGCATGGTATTCTATTTAAATATATGTTCAGACAAAACATAATTCAAGAGACTTTGGTGCCATGAGGAGCACTTGTACGCGTTGCCTGCAAATGCTATTTGATGAGGTGGGCCTCACCTCTGTCTCCTCTTTGCTGTGCCTGGGGTAGTGAATGAATAGCTCAGCTTCAACTCTATTAAAAGTTCATCTTTCTGTGAATATTCAATGAATTATGTACTTTGCCATAAAATTCACTTCTCAAACTCTTTAAAATGTTTGAAGTTCAGTCCTGCACAGAAGTCAAAGACTGTGTCTCATGTTTGTGCTGTGTCTTAAGTGTTCATTTCATTCAGAAGAGAAAACAAATGCAGCTCATTAATTTAAATTGCAAACATTTCTGAGCAGTTCAGTAATGTTAATTCAGCTCTAAAAAATGTATATTCAGTGCTAATATGCATGGTCAAGTTCTCTCTTCAATATCTTCCTCATTTGAAAGCTCATTTAACACACAATGGCATCCAAATAAAGGCATATGAAGTTGTGTTGGCTGAAACATGGTAGCAACTTACTATCAATGTTCTTCAGGTCTGAGTGTATTCTTTCATATTAAAAAAAAACCCTCAAATTTGGAGACTAAATACACATGCTAAAAGCTATTCAGAAAACAGTATTGATTCAAGTGTTCCCAGAGTTACAGCTACAGGATACTGCAGACGTAGTTCCCCTGTTCCTCACTAGAACAAGTGCCTGTCCAACAAGGAAAGGGTAAATTCCAGGTCTGAAGGGGTACTTGTCCTTCTAGATGAAGCTATTATGCTGGTTTTTGAACTGATTTTTCTTCAAACTAGGGTAGGATGCAAATAAATAACCAAGTATTTCCAAATTCTTCAGAATAAGAACAAATCTTTTCGTTCTATGAGTTAATGTATAAGCCTTAGGAGTTGTTTTTTATTTGAAAGAAAGATTTCTTCCAGACTGACTGGAGACAACGCTTGAAATCCCCCTCCATCGTGACACTGGGCACTTAGGAAAACAGCTTGTTCAAGAAGTGAAAATTATCTGGACTTGCCACTCCACTCTGAAAGTGCATATAAATGCTCAGGGAGCTGACATGAAGGGGCTTAAGGGGTGGAAGGGAACTGAGCCAGATTCAGCATAGCCAGTGGCCTCCAGAGCTGGCTTCAGAGCCCTGGGTGAGGTACCTGGATTTCCTGAAGCAGTAAATAGCTGTTGAGAGTGAGCTGAGAGGGAAAGGTTTAGGAAGGGAACAGCCTTGGATTCTGCCCAGGAGGTAACTCTCTTAGTCCTAATGGGAGGAGCAAAGCATCCATCCTGTAAGGTACATCTGAAGTTAGGCACATGAAGATTTTCTTTTGATACATATCAAGATGATAGTAATTTCCCTCTCCTATGAAGTGGGATAGTTTTGAAAAGTACAGGTAAGAATATTGGGTTCCTGCTTGAGGCTGAAATGTTCAGCTGGGCTGCAAGAAGGAGGAAGAGGAGGGAGAGAATTGCTGTACAGCCCAGGCTGTGGGACATCTATCCAGAAGGTATGTGTGGGACAGTGGAAACCCTGCTCCTGCTCCCAGAGAACTTTACACATTTGAATGTCCATTGTCTACAGAAACAGGCTTTGAAAAGAGACCCAACCTCAGTGTTTGCCCTTAAGTGTCTTAGAAGTCAGATTGCTGCACTGTGCTCCCAAACTGGTACAAATATTAACAGGGTGGCATGAGTTAGAAAGGAACAACAGCACTCCCGGGTAGTCTTTAATCTGGTATTTTTGCTGGGAACTTGAGTGTTTTCAAAACAAGAAGGTTGGAATTCCTTCCTGATTCCCGGAAGTTTCCCTTAGGGCCTGGGCCGTGATGGATGCTGCTGCAGCCATCTTGTAGATGGGTTGTGGAACTTTGGGGAGATTGTGAGTGTCAGACCTGGCTGTAGCAGGGATTCTGGACTGAGGCTCGGGCAGGATTTCTGCAGAAGACCAGCTAGCCCAGGAATCTTTCCTGGCTGAGAAATAAGTCATGTGTGGAGTTTCTCTGCTTTGCCGATGTCAGAGGGCACCTGGCATGTCCTTTGCCACTGCTGCCCTGCATCCTGGAGCCTGCTGAGCCCACTACCTCCAAACCACCTCCCAGACAACCAGAATCTGAGCTGACAGAGCATGCAGTCAAGGGGGGGATTTTCTGCCCCCCCTCCTGGGGCAAAGTGGGGAGCTCTGAAAGCGTGGTGGGCACCCTAAGGGCACCTGAGATGTTTGGAGGTAGCTGGGCCAGGTACAGACCCTGCCATGGGGCATGCAAGGCTATTTTGTGCCAAAAACCTTTTCTTGGTGTGCCCATGTATGGATGGTGAAGACAGGGCTTGGACTCAGGCACCAGATCAACTTCTCATCTGCTTCCTAGGAGTATCGCTGGTGTCTAAATGCTCAAGTAACTTCAGAGGAGAAGATGTGACAGTGCTGGGGCTGAGCTGCTCCCTGTAGCTCACAGTGCCGGACTAGGGAAAGGGGGTTTCAACATTGCAAATTTTGACTGAAACATTGAATTAGTTGTTTTGTCGTTTTGGCCAGTTCCAGTCCTGGGCTTCGACCCAAATGACCTAAATTACTCTACACATAAAAACCAAAAACCTCTGCCTCGAGGTTTATAATTGTCCTATAAAATTGCTCCTGACTATGATTCCGTCCTGAAGGGCTATTAAGTTGTTATGTTTCCTTTGGTTCACAACCTGGTATGTTCTCTCATTCCTGAAAAATCAAAGAAAGATTGTGGAAAAAAAAGATATGAAACAACAGGGGAAAAAAGTAATGAGACAGATAAACCCATTACAATAAAACAAATAAAACGCACATGTTTATACAAATGGGAGGTAGAAAAAAAGACTCTCAGAAGGCCCAAAGCCTTATTCTCTGCTTCAGATTAAACTTTCATTAAATAAAATAGCTGAGAAATTGCATGGAAAAATACTTTAAAATTTAATTATGAGACAGAATTTACATTAAATTAAAAAGAGTGGGTTTTAGTATTTGGGGGTTATGGTGTTGTTTTCTTCTCTCTTTTTTTTTTCTTTTTTTTTGGCAAAATGATAGATGTGTGACAATGAGAGACAGAATTTCTGTGATGGAAACTGCAAAGAGTGTTTTACTTGTGTCCTGTTTCTCACCCAACTGTTTCATTCCCTGGTCCAACTTCCAAATTTTCTCCAAATCAGATATGGATTCCTCACTGAACTTACCTTTTCTAAAACCTATGAGATAAACTGCTCAACTTTTCCATACTCTTCTTCATATTGTAGGCCACTGTCACATTCTTCCTCAAATATCTCTTTTTTAGATCGTAATCTACTTAAAGGTCTTTCACACAGGAGTCTTTCCATATCATCATTGTCTCCTTCCCTGAGCTTTTCCTAGTTGTGTTACATCCTGAAATGCATGATGTCATGGCATGATGCAGTGTTTTATATTTACTATGTTTACTTTTTCTGATGTGTTTTTTTCTTTTGTTTTAGTAATTCCAAATCAGATTTGACTTCTGGCTGCAGCTGAGCTTTGAGTTAATATTTTAACAAATATATTCAAAGTAACTCAGATCTTTGAGGAGTAATAACAAATTCAGACACACCTTTATATATCTGTGTTTAGACTTTTTTTCCCTACTTAGATAATTTTTCACTTACTTGATAATAGCTTTCATCTTCAGGCAATTTAATTGCCTGGTAACTCATACTACTTTTTATTACTCTATTCAGCTGGTTTTAGATTTGATGCTCTTGAGTACATCTGTGTCTTCTGTGAACTTGGCAATATCTCTGAACTCATTATTTATTCCTTTGTCCTCATAACTTCTGAAAATGTGGGGCAGAAAAAAGACCTGAGAGTGGGTTCTTCCCACGTCAGTGCATTTATTTATTTCTACCTAGTTTTCTATCTTTTAACCAATTACTAATCTGCTAGAAGATTTTTCTCTTAGTACATGATAATTTATTTTCTTCAGCTTAGCAAGGAATTTTGCTGAGAAGCTGTGAAAAATCAGGCATCCTACATTCCACTGATCATTCTTATCTGCACACTTTAGTTCATAATTTTTGCTTGTCTTGCTATGGTTTTCATTTTTCTTTTTTCTCTCTGGTTAGATGTTGATTTAGTTATTAAAACTGTTTTCTCATTTTTCTTGCTGTTTTTATTTTCTCCTTTTCTGCTGTGCATCTTCAATCATATTTTATAATTATTTTATATTTATTTTGCTGTTTAAAATGTCTCCATCAAGCCTGCAAAACTTTTAGCCATTTATTTCATTTTGTAATGAGTCCTCCTGTTTAAGTGTTCTCCTCAATAAAGTTGAAATAGAAGCAGATCAGGGGGAAAAAGAGAGGGATTTTTTCCGTTCTACAAGGATGCTAAATATACGCTGTGCTTGTTACATTTATCTGTATCTGCATTTTGACTTTTGTCCTATGAATTACTCAGGAAACGCCGTAGTTGTTTTTAATGGATTTTCTGCCTAGATTTTGGCAGTCACATAGTTATACCTTGTTTTGCTTAAAATTTCATATTTTTTCTATTTTCCCCAAAACCCATGCTTTATGTTATATAAACTTGTTGGAAGCATGAAAATAGTAAACAGGATTTTCTACACGGAGTACTTTGAGACTTCTGTGTTACACAGTCCTCATGTACTACAAAGTATTAATGTTATCATCCAAGTCAGATGCATTGTGAGTGTCTCAGAGAACATCTCTAAACAATAAACCCTTCCCGTTTCTTCTGTATTTCAATGTGTAGCATAAAATACCTTAAATGATATATTTGAGGCATGTCAATTTTATCTCTAGATATCAGAAGTTTTCTCTGTGCTTTGAAGATACACCTACTACTATTCTGATTAAGAGGAAAAATAGAAATATAATAAGATACTGGAAATATAAAGTACTCTTCAATGACTGGAAAATGGAAGAAATCCCAATGAACACAGGAATGTGCATGTTTCTATGCTTTAAAAAGGGGTTTAAGTGTGAGACATAAGTGTATAGGTGTAAAATCAGAAAGGTGAAGACTGAAATAGACTTCAAGTTATAAAAACACAAAAAAAGAAAATTTAAATTAATAGAAGGTTTGGCCAGAACTAGATAACAATTCTTGTTATCACTAATGTTAATAGGAATATGGGACACAAAAGGAGAAAGGTCAGTTAGTGACTGTTTTGATAAATTAATAAATCATGCAATGAAACTATAGAGTTTACTTAGGGAACAAGACAAAGCAGTTTCTGAATCATTGTGCTCCTCTAAGGGAACTGATAGAAGGTCAGGGAATTCCTGAGATGTGGCAAAAGGCAGAGAAATTGCACTTAACATAGGTGGAAAAGTAGTTTTGAGTGGAACCTATTTACTGAGAAAATAGTAAATTGATAAAAATGCAAATAATTTCTTCTCAAACGAATTTAACATCCATCCTTGGTGGGGCAAATAGTCTAATGGACAAAGGGAAACAGCATTTATGATACAACTTGTGTCATGTAGGCTTTTGATCTGCTCCATGTGGGACTATAATGAGCAAATTAGGAAGCATGGTTGACCTTGAGGTGGATGCAAAACTGTATGGAGACCCATAGTCGAAAATGTTTCTGGTAGCTGGATCTTAAGGCGGTGTATCAGTGAGGTGAAGCTAGGCACCTCTGAGGCTAGTCCACTTCTAAATTGTCCTGTGTGACTTCTGCGTGGCACTAGAGAAAAACAAATGCTTGCAGAAGACAGCCAATTGGACTGCAATTCAAAATTACTTTGCTAAATTGCAGGAACAGTCTGAAATCAATACGAGTGATGACTTGATATAACAACTTCATTGTCACCCAAACAAGAATTGTTTTTTAGCTTCTCACCCTTGATTAACTCCTGCCTGTTTTAGGAATCCAATATAAGAGAACAGTAATTTTCTTTTGTATACAAGAATTGCTCATTGCACTTCGATAGTTTCTCCTCTGTGAAATTCAGCTGACCATATGCAGACATAAACATTGTGGACGTTTATATCTGAACTTGTAATCCGTTGACAGGAAAGAGAAATTGACTGTGATTTTTCTCATCTTAAAGTACATGTACAAATTAGGCTAATTTAAATCCTTTCTAAAAGTGCCTGTTTTTGTCCACTGAATACTAAGGATTACTGTGTTGGAAGTAGCATCTGCATTGGAAGCGTGTTAAAATTAGGCAAGACAAATCCTACTCTCTGGCTGAATCTGTATTAGAAAGTGAAGCACTGCCAGTGAATGTTTTTGTGTCAGTGAACTACTGGAAAACTCCTTGGCGTGATGACTGTTGTTCTCCCACATAATTGCCATGTACAGTTCAGAGTGAGAACACTCCAGAGACCTTCTCACTAAGACATTCACATGTAGGCACCATGTTTTAAATGCCTAGAGAGTTCATCAGATTAGACAGTGCCAGCTCCATATGGATTGCCCTTGCTTCCTGTAGAAGTCACTAACTCATTTGCCTGGGGAAGTTAATAAATTGTTAGTTTGATAGCACAAAAATGTTAATCTCCTCTTTCTGTTTTAGAGCTCCCATAAGTACCAGGTCTTTTGCTTTGAATATCTACACTGGTTGCCCATGGAAAGGCTTTTGTCCACTCATTACCATTTTGTGTATCTGTGGACAACCACTGTTGTTCGTAACATGCATGTTGTCACTATTTCCCTCTACCCTAAATCCTACATGAATATATATATCCATGAATACCAGGTGACACCTAAATCATCTTCCTACTGTATTTTAGTTCTGAACAAGTGAAATGTTAGTGAAAACTATATCCAATAAATCTTTGTTATTCTAATCAGGTGATAATTTTGATGACTTCCAGATTTTGTTAGCACTCTTTGCTTTAGGATGAAGGTATGTAAGGTATTCAGCAACTTGACAAGTGACTCTTTCTCTTTTTTTTTTTTTCTGATTCTCGTACCAGCAATCATCGAAATTTCTTCAAGAGTTTCAGGTGACTGTATCCAAAAAGTTTATTTTCTTTCTTTTTGGTGTCACACCATCTCTACACAGCAGTATCCGCAGCAAAGAGAAGATGAAATGCTACCAGAACAGGTATGCATGTAGGTAGGGTTTTATCTTCTCTCTGCTAACTGCTTTTATTTTGTCCTTCTGTGTCAGAAAGCATGTACATACATCATATTATCCAAAAGAGGTCAGTCATTGTCTAGCTTTTCCATACATATAACAGAGTTGAGGAGAATCTGATCTGAACCTCTGTCTCTAGTAATTTCTGATCCGCTCAGTTTTAGTCCCAGAGGAACCATCAGTACATATGCAGTTAGTAATGTGGTGGGGTAGGCTGAAATTCAGATGAGCCCTGGCAGCTTTTCTGTAGTGGATTTGGGGCCCTTTGCGGTGGTGCTTTCTGATACTTCACAAGTCAGCAGATCCATTCTTCCAGCTTCCTCAGCACTGAGTCCCAGAAGCACCAGAAGCTCTTTGAAATGTATAAGCACCGCTACAAAGAAGCAGCAGAGACGTTAGGGCATTAAATCAGCAGGGTGTATTCCCCGCTGCTCATTGAGATGGCAATCGGTTATTGGCCTTGGCTACTGGGGCAAAGCAAGCAGCGTTTCCTGCCCAAGGAGCAGCTGCATTCCTTCTCTCCTGGTGGAGCTGCTTCAGATTCCCTAGATAACCTAGAATCTTCACACTTCTAGATCTTCTTTGTCTTCATACAAATATAAATTTCTCATGTTTCAGTCTTCACAGTTCCTTCTCCAGCTTTCCTGCTGTTCTTGAGGGTCTACTACCAGCAACTCTTGTAATTGACTTTTTTAATTTTTTTATCTTCTCCTTCCTGACTTTCAGTGGATGTAAGACCCAACCTCTTAAAAGTCCTAATTGGTATGTGTTTATACGTATTGGAATCCCTGTTTGCGCACAGCTCTCGCAGAAGCAGAGGAAGTTCTGCCAAGAAGATGTGTGCAATGAAACATTGAGGCTGAATTATTTTTGTCCTTGTGTGTTCTCATGATTTTAGTTTTCCTGCTCTGTAACTCTGACAAGAAACTGCTCCACAGCTCCCTCTTCACTTTCCGCTTTTCCATGTTTTTATTTAGGTGGTTACAGAGAGGAAAATGCTTATTGGAGCCTAGAGGATGTTCTTGCAATATAGTGATTGTGGAAGTGCATACAATTAAGTGGTTATTAGAAATGGATCTATCCTTTGGGAGTCTTAGTGAATGTGAGTAGTCAGGATCTCTTAGCAGGACAGAGAAACAGACTAATTTAGATTAGAAGGACCTCTGGAAATCATCTGGTTTCTCTGCTCAAAGAAGGGCCAACTTTGAAGTTAAATCCAACTTTGAAGTTAGATCAACTTGCTGTCCCATAAGATCAGCAGTTTTATTAGGTCCCTTTCTTTAGTTATGTACAATGCTTCCTATTCCACGTGATTACAGAAGCTATTATTTTCTATTAATCTTCTGTACCCAAAAAGTATGGTTTTAGAAATGTTTTGTAGATTCCTGTCATTTGGTGCAAAGATTCCAATACTGGGTATGTTAAAGACATGATGTACAAGGAACCAGAAACCAAATCAGTAAAGATGTCCAGGAGCAATAGACAAGGGTAGAAACAGAAAAGCTGAGTTATTGTTATAAAACCACTCATCATCAGTGCACCCATCAAGGTGATAGATTGGGAAAGCTTCCCTTTATTGACCTTTTGCATTGTTGGAGGGCACAGCTCCTTCACACAAATCTAGTTTTCTAGCTCTGGTATTCTTGAGAGAGAGGAGAGGAGAGGAAAATAGGAAAGGCTAGATTGAGCCTAGCCCTGGGCGAGTAATAAATACACTAGAAGGGCTCCCATACACACCATACATTCTATACCAAATGTGCATCAAAACAGTCTTGGGATCTGCTACAAACTTTTTGTGAGCTTGTACAAACTCATTTGGAGCATGCTTATGTTTGATGCTGGTAAAATCAGTTATGCTTTTTGTTGCATTGAATTCCGTGTAGTTAGTTCCCTTCTACTTTAGCTTTGCTGTTGCCAGATCAAGACATCAAATGAAAACATAGTGGGTGCTCAGAGCTACTTCTGAAGCTAATAGCTACTGTGCTGTCCAAAGCAGTAGGTAGTATCCTAATAGTAAAACTATTTGCTGGTGGCATGGCAGGAAAATATTTATTTTTCTTTTGCTGTCTCTAATTATTAACCAATGTGAATCCTACCTAATTTGCAAGAAGTATCATAGTTCGGTCATAAAATACTCTCAATTAGCCATGAAGGGACAAGACAAGGTCATAAGTCTATCAAAATCAAAAGGCGATCTCAGAACGCCAAATCCTCAGAGCTTGTAAACAACCTTGCTCATCAGAATTGGTTATTAGCTAGTATGCCGAAGATTATTTTATTGTAATATTTCAAATCTTTCCCACCTTTCTTCCCCTCCCCGCCTATAATTGTTCAAGTGCGGTGAGGGCAAAATGACCTAGAAAGTTACTTAGCATATGTTCTTCCAACCACTTGAAATTGCCAGGAACCATCTAATCTCTAGCCAAACTACTTGCACGGTTTGCTGACTTGGAAAAAAACTACATGTAGCTGACACAAAATTAGGCAGCCCCCATGTGTAGCTGATCTTTGGGGATTCTTACTTGAAAATTCTGAGCTAATAGAACTACCATATGTGCTGGCTACCAAAATGCATATTGTCACTTTTTGCTACAGTCACTGCCTATGGAAACTCACTTTTCTGCCTAATGTCAAAATACGGCACTTCTTTCTTTAAACATGGTAAGGAAAACTGGAAACTTCCTTACTAAGACCCAATGTTATAGCCGTGGGCCATATTTTAACCTGATGTGTGCTAAATTCACATATATGGTTTTGTTTGGTTTTGTTTTTCTTTTTAACATGTAATTATGAATATACTGCTCTGCAGTTGCAACACTCCCTGCAATAATGGCAATATGCAGCTAAGTTGGTTTCTTTGATATTTTGACATTCTCCTGTATGCATCAGTTTTTCATAAATGTTATCAGGATCTTTGAGGAAAGCTTGCTTTTAAAGAAAACTATTTGGGTGATGCAATCTGTAATGACATAGATAGCTTGTCAAATCACTACTACCACAGTGAAAAATCCACGCAATACTATAGGAAACTGATTATGTGGAATTAGGCAGAGGAATATACGCATCATTCTAAATGTGCCTTATTCAGGCTGCTTTTGAGGAGCATAAAAGGAACATAGATTTTTCCTCTTGAATTCTTAACCAACAAGACAACTGTAACCAAGAGGAAGACTAGAACTTTTCTCTCTTCCAGTCATGGTGCTCCAGGGAGCATTTGATCATTACTGTGCGCCTTCTATTGCCTTTTATTCAATTAAATTTATTTTGAAGATTCTACCAAGTCAAAATGACAATCACTCAGAATTTACTTTTCATTCATAGAAATAACAAGCAGAAAAGAACATACTGTCATGTTGAATCAGATCACTTGTTCATCATGCCTGTTATTTTGTGCCTTGCAGTGACCGGTAGCAGACGCTTAATATAAATTTGATAGAAACAGAATATGCTTAACCTGCGCATTTCCCTGGAATTGGTTCTTCATTTATGACAGTCAGTGGTTGTAGGCATTTCTGGAACTGTAGGTCTCATCTGGACTATCATGCTGTGTAGCCTCTGATCTGTTCTACATGAGAATTTTTTAATGCCTTTTGAAACCTTTTGGACTTTTGACCTCCACAACATCCTGTGATAATGAGCTCCACAATTTAATTTTCCATGATATTTAATTATGTGTGAAAAATGACTTCCTCTGTTTGTTTCAGACTTTCTGCCTGGTAAATAAATTGGGTGCTCCCTGATTATTATACTAAGAAAAACAGAGAATAGTGATTCTCCATTCAATTTTTCCACATATTTCATGTTTTTATAGACCTCTAGTATATATTCCTTTTGTTTTCTCTGTTCAAACTGAAGAGACTATGTTATCTCATCTTGCATTAAAAATGACTTCATATCTTTGCTTAGCTTTCTTCAAATATGTGCAAGGATACATAATGATGGAAAGGTGAAGGGAGTGATGCTCTTTATAATGATAACTCACACTACTCTGGTTGTGACTCCATTTGTTTTCCAAATTAGTGAGACTTCTGGACAGCCATTTCTTCTAACTACTGGACTATTGCAAAGTCAGTCTCTGTTTATATGTACGCATTTCTCAACATATCCCTAACCAGCCAGTTTCTATGACTAGTGCATGAATTTAGTTTCAGAGATTCTGGTTACATTTCCATTCTGGAATTACTCTATCACTAATTTCCTCTCTTCAGTGTAAAACTGGAATACTTATCTACGATTTTTTTTTAATCTAAGAATTTAAAAGTGCCATTTATTTGCTAGATATTCTAGATATTGTCTCACCCAGTCACTACTAAAGCTACACTATGTCTTTGTGACCTGCTTAGATATTAATAGGTTAGTAATGCAAGTACCAAATTAACAGAACTCATGCCAACAGAAAAAGAGATTTCTATGCCCAGCAGCTTTGTGTCACATGGCAAAGACATCTGAGCCACCTGGTTTGCAGCAGGCAGCTGCTTCGGGCATTGCTGTCAGTCACAGGCGCGTGCAGAAGGAGTTGTGGGAACCAACGGAACCAGAACTTGTATTAAAAGTGCTGTGCACAGAGAAGCAACTCAGATCCAAGATGTGCTGTGTTTTCTTGTGTTTCCAAACATGGCACTTTCATTTGTAACCAAAATAATCACAACTGCAACAAGCAGTATTTTTATCACATTAATACTTTAACCCTGTTCTGATCAAACGTTATGTTTTATGGTAACATTCAATGTTCTTTTCCTCTTAGTGTTTTTCAGGTGTATACAAGTTACAATCTGTAAAAGAAAGCAAGTATGTGGGGGGCAGTTGCTGTCTTGGTGACATTAAAATGTACTGACACCCTGTCAATGTGAGCCTCTCTGGGCTTTGGTTTTTGTTATATTCTCAGGCTAGATTCCCTAGGTTTTGCCAATGTTTTGGTGATTCTTGGTCACATTCCATCAAGTTGGGGCCAAGTTTTATGTACTCTGGAAACTGGACTTGGTTCAAACCTGAGAATAATTTATAGTTTGGGAAAATATTTATGTAAAACTTACTTTGATTCTGCCAGAACTCGGTGGATTTGTGTGCGTTTTATTTCTAGTTTTATATCCTATTTGAATGGATCTATGTAACTGGAATCTGAATGCATATGATTATGGAAAAAAACCCCAAACAACTTAGCTTAACTGAGACTACTAGATGGTTTTGCCTATTTCTGTGAAGCAAAGAGTGAGATAAGTAATTTTCTTCCATTCTACACTGTAAAATTAACAAGGTTCAAGGACCCATTGCAATATAACAGTTTTCTGGCAAACTGAGATGATGTTCTAATAGGATCACACTGTGATCTTAAATTGTTCTGTGCCTATAGTGGCAAACATATGTGTTGTACATGTGGAACATGTAGTTCTCTCACACATAACATTTAGAATGGTTTAGCTCTTGCATGTTAAAGTGTTTCTCTCTCAGAGAGCGGTCACATAGACCAGCAAAAGACAAGCTGACCAAAGGCCGACATCTGAGGGAGGGTGTGCAACTGCAGAAGTCCACAATATTGTCACCTATGGATAAGTTGCTGGGTGACTTCTCACTGGAGGTTTTCAGTTCAGCCTGCAAACAGTTCCTGAAATAAAAAATAGACCCAGAAGTCTAAAGAATAGTCTATATAAAAGTCCATAATGTGCCTAGCATGAGATAAAGAGGCTTGAATGTGAGCAGGCGAAAGGACCTGTGGAGCCACGGCCAGTATGCACTTGAGGATGCTACTAGTGTAGGTGAAAGACACCAACTGGTCAAAGGACACGTAAAGAATCATGAAGAGTAGCATAGATGTCAATGTATTTAATTCTGGTCTGGCAGGTTAAGCCAGTTTGCAAGATCAGGCCTCTTGGTTTAGCACAGTTTAATTCAGAAACAGACTTAAGACAATGGAAATTTCTCAGGAGTTTATTTTAACACAAACTTTATCTCGGTTTGCTTTGTAAATTGCTGGACAAACATTTTTTTTGTCAGATGTATATGCAATATTCACTTGGTAATTCTGCAAAATCAGTGTTGAACAATGGCTTTTGCAAGGATGATTACAGTATGTGATACTAATACATCAGTTATATTGCCAGCTTTAACTATCATACATCTATTGCAGTGGTGCTAGCTGCTTCAGCTTCAATTGAGAGGATGACAGGTCTATTTCTTTCAAAGTATCTTACATAATAGGATTTTGAGGCTTTGGGATTGTCATCAATAAGTGCTTTCAATCAATATTCTGGAATATTTACATAAAGTCAATCTTTGGGATGCAAACTGAAACCAAAATCAAAGTAAGAATATTTGAAATGAGCCATTTCAATTATTTAAAGAAACCATTTCCTTCCAAAAGGGAGATAAACTTTTAAATTCAATGGACTTTAATCTTATTAGGCCAAATTTTGAAAGAGGTGTATGTATGCATTCAGGAATACATGTAGGCTTCTATATTTGTATGGAGCCCCATCAGGCTGAAAAATTTCATAGTTTGCATTTTTTTCCCCATTAGTAGGCATGACTTTACCTAGTTATTCACATATTCACACCCAAACTGTACACTGGATGACTGCCTCAAGTAGGCCTGTAGTAATTAAGTGAAGATTTCTTGAGGGTGCAATTAAAATGTAATTGTTGAAGGTGTTAACTGAGGTGCTGTTTTATATGAACATAGAGAGTATTTGAGTAAAATTTAATATTTGGCCAGGTAAATACAGCAATGAGATAAATATTCTATTCTCTAGAACATAGTTTACAAAAACACTTCTGCTGTGGGAAGCAGGCATTATTTTTCAGGTACAGCACTAATATGCTGGAAAGTACAGGTGGCCAGTACATCAGTTTTTCTCCAGCACAGGTCTCAGCCATATCAGTATTAAAGTAATGGTACTCATGATGGGATTACCTCTTGATGATAATGCTACTTACTTCAACTTTACCCTGACATTTGATTCTCCTGTAATTCAGAATTTGGTCATGTTAAATGCATTATTTATTCCAAAAAGAAGAACACTGCACTGCTGCCAAGACCATGCAATGATTTCTGCATATCCAAAATGGCACTATATGCCTATGTGAGGACAAGCAAATTGAACCATTGGTATTAGGGCAAAGAATGAAAACGTTTTCCTTTATTCCAGTGAAATGTCTTATTTGAGAAACAGAATCTCATAAAACTTGTTGCCTTTTTGACTTATATTTTATTCACATGTCTTCATCTATACTCTTAACATAAGCCCCTGGAAAATAACTAAGATAGTATCCTTCAAATACTTATCAAAAGGAAACCTTCAACTCACAGTGTGTGCACAGTAGTCACAGCCTCATTGCCTCACATGAAATCAGTGGAGTACAGCTGTTGCCATTTCCTAATCAGAGACCTGTCTGGGGAGGAGCTGTGGGAAACTGTTGGGAAACTCATCTGGAGTCCCAGGCAATCTGCCCTGGCATTACTGCCTAGTCACTTCAGTTGATAAATGTCATCCCCAGGCATATTAAAGCAGTTGGAAAGACTCCAGTAGACTCCAATGGGCTTACATCAGGCAATTAGATGATTGCTGGAGGACTGGAAATTGATGGGCTTTTACTTTAAGTAGAAGTTCTTTCAGAAATAAATGTAAAATGATACAGGAGTATCTTAGCAGATCTTCATCTTAGTGACTTATGTGTGGTTTCTCCTATGTGTTGCCATTGCTGAATATTAAGAAGTGAATAGACTGGAGGTTTAATCAAATATTTCCTTCTGACTCAGGCGGGGATGTCAGCTTTGGAGTATAGAAGCACGAGGGAGCTGGTACTGGCATGAGAATGCAGCCGTCTGCCCTGTGCACACATAGGGATACCCTCACTGACCCCTTCAGGCACCAGAATGGTTATTTTCCTAAAGCAGTTTCAGTACTACATTTCCACTAAAAGAGTTTCCTCTGATTGTCTGACGTAGACAATTGCAGATGTAATTTTCATTACTTTGTAAAAAAATACTTACAAATTTACTCTCTCAAGCAAGTCTTGCCATTCTGTACTCCCCGAATGCCAGGTTAGTATCCAGACTCCTTACCTCTCTGTGTCTGAAGCCATGAAGTAGTGCAGACATCCCTGTGGCTGGTTGGGAATAGCTCACAATATGTAGATGATATGTTAGAAACAACTATCTACTCTTCATTTTCCCTAGGGTGTTCTGAGCCTTTGCACTTAAACATATGAATTGCCTTAGTGAACTCAGTGAGACTACGAGCAAAAGTTTTAAGATTGAGCCATTTGATATGTTGGGTCTTCAGGACTTTCTTATTGATTTATTTCCATTTATAATGTACTGTAAGTTGGGTGGTGTATGACACACTTCTGATGTAATATTAAAAGATGACATTGTGGGTTTGGACGATTACTGGCTAGAAATTTTCAGATTCAGAAATAAATGTACTTAAGTCAGAGTCAATCCAAAAAGCATTCCCATAGGCATGTTTGTTTTTCAGCCAACATTGTAGTCTTTCTATGCTTGTGCTTTGTGTTCAGGCTTAGAGTTTCCCCAATAGGCAATAATTTCTAACAAGACAGATGTTTATTTCTATCTTTTATAAACTCCCTAGGTCTCTCAGAAATGCCATGAGGAGGTTTTGCTGGATAAAAAGTTAAGTCAAAACCCAGCATTGACTTTTGCAAATGTTCTGGTGTTGTTTTTGTTTGATTGATTGTGGGTTTTGTTGTTGTTTGTTTTGTTTTGTTGTTTTTGTGGTGTGTGTGTGTTTTTTTTTTTTTTCTTCTGTAGTGGTCAGCCATATACACCCTACCACACATGAAGAGTTAATACAATTTCCTATTGTGTGTGCTGACTAAAAGGAGTCAGTGTTGACATTCACTCATGCCTATTTCTATAAGGAAGTACTTCAGTTGTTGTCTTTGTCTTGTATCAGTTTCCTTTCCTTTTTGACAAAAAGCATGTTTTTTTCAAAGAAAAAACTAATTTTTTCCTGACAATATTATTTTGTTTAGTTAAATTTTGAGGCCTTCTTAATTATCTGGAGGGAAATCTTGGCAAAAAACAAAACAGATCTTGAATTAGTTGTCTGAGTCCATTTTTACACTCCTTTAAAAAGACCAAGGAAACATTTCAAAGGAGTCCAAACACAGGGAGTAGAACATTTGGTGCAGATGTGACTTTATGGCATGAGACAGGAAATGAATGGTAATGCAAAATGTACATTTTGACTATCAAATGTAAACAACTTTTCTTCTTATTGTTTTTAAGGGTGGTTTGTCTCCTTGCTTTATTTCATGGCACGTATATTTCATGGCATATATGTTTCAGCAGCTGGATTAGCTCTGGGTTTTGGATTATTTAGTTATTTTAATGTGGCTGTAAATCTTCGTTGAGTGTTAAGGATTCATCATGTGCTTCGCTGCAGCTTTCATTCAGTTGCAGTTATTTTAGTAGGTTATGCAATATTTATGAGTTATAATAACACATAGCTCTGTGAATAGAGTTTCAATGCAATTGGATCTCCTACATATTTGTGTCTTGGTAGATATTTTATAGAAGCTGAGCTGATGCTGCGGCTTAGAGGCATTTAAAAAAACCTGTCTTTTGTTGATTTGCCTATTTCCACCAAATTCATGAGCCAAATTTGTTAAATTTGTGGTTACCTTGAGATCAAAAGTTCATGGGCAGGACTGATTTTTTTCTATAAGTATCCAGACAAAAAAATAACACACCAGTACTGAACCTTATCTTACTGTTGTATGTCCCTTCCTCTCTCCTCAGCTTTTGGCAATCAATGGCTTAGGGATTTCCTGAACTAGAGACAGCATCTGGACCATCATGTTTTAATAGCCAGCGGTGGACCCTTTCTCCATGAATTTGTCTAGTCTCTTCTTTAACTCCATTTATGCTTTTGGCCTTAACAACATCCTGTGGCAACGAGTTCCAAAATGTAATTATGTGTTGTGTGAAAAAGTACTTCCTTTCATTGGTTCTTAAATACTTGTTATGGGCAAAGTGCCTTCTCTGCTGAGTGATAACACTGATTTCTGTGCTGCGCTGGGAAGTGATCACACCCCGGACAATAGGTGTTCCCAGCAGGAGGCCAATGTGGTTATATGTGGACATCAGCGAGAAGAGTGACAGGAGACAAGAGAAGTGTGTAGTGGCCCCTAGGTTACTGGACTTTGTTCTGTAGTGGGACTATATGTAAGAACATTATACCCTTAAATAGGAACTGCACTGCTGGGTCATTTATTGATGGTGTTTAACAAACTGGACAAGTGTTTATTGTAGGATCTTCCTCTTCCCTTACTTTGCAAATGAACTGAAATATAAACTCTATTTTACCATACATGGTTAGATGCATGTTTCCATTGCTCTGTGTTTAACAATGTATAGTTAATATATTATGCACTAAACACTTGTGTTTGCAACATAGAAACATTGTTGTCTGACCCATATACTTAATGTGTCAAGGATTTCAGGGTCAATGTTTCCTGGCCAAGAGCTCAGAAATAGCAGCTGCATGGTGGGATGTCATTATCAAGCTATGCCCCTGAGCATCAGGATCAGGGTTTTTGTTACTAAAGATGGCTTATTTGATAATAAAAGTTTTCCCAGATATGCTGATTTAACTGGAATTGCTGGTTGCTTAGAACTTAGGCTTTTTACTTACGTAGCAAAATACGGATATAGGCAACTGTAACCCAACATTAATGAAGAAGTCAGTGCCTGAAAGGTAGGAAATGTCAGCAATGTTCCAAAAGAAGATTGTGAAAAGTATACATTTTCAGTGTGTTTTTTTTTTTTCCTGAACCATCGCAAGTTAATTTTGAATTGTATCAAGTTATTTGTTGATATAACTTACATTTACAGAACAATCCTACACATTTCTAAGAGGAAGGTTCAACAGCTAATGTTATTGTAGAGGTAGATGAAGGTCACTCTTTCACCTGGGTTTTGAAGACTAGAATGAAATTGTTATAAGGACATACCTGCATTATAATGTCATCTCCTCTTTCACTTTTTATTAAGTTGAACATTTATTTAGTGAACAATAGAAACAAAAGGTGTCAAAAAGACCCACTTTATTTTACTTGTAAAAGAAAATGATATATTGCTATGATGACAACGAATGTCATAATATCCCTAACCAGTGAAAGTGTGTTGAACTGAAGCCATGAGAATGCAAGAAGTAGTCTATATTACTGGAATATCTTTTGGGGAGTATATTGAGCTTGTGTAGCAAAGTTTTGTTAGTGAGGGGAGCTACAGAGGTGGGTTCTGTGAGGAGCTGCTGGAAGCTTTCCCCATGTCCAATAGAGCCAGTGCCAGCCAGCTCCGAGACAGACCTGCCACTGACCAAGGCCAAGCCCATCAGTCATGGTGGTAGTGCCTCTGGGATAACATAGTTAAGGGGAAAAACTGCAGCACAAGAGCAGCTGGAAGAAAGGAGCAAGAATACATGAGAGAAACAGCTCTGCAGACACCATGGTCAGTGCAGAAGGAGGGCAGGAGGTTTTCCAGAAGCTGGAGCAGAGGTTCCCCTGCAGCCCGTGGTGCAGACCATGGTGAGGCTGGAGCAGAGATCCACCTGCGCCCATGGAGGAACTCAAGCAGGAGCAGGTGGGTGCCCAAAGGAGGCCGTGACTCCATGGGAAGCCCCTGGTGGAGCAGAGTCCTGGCAGGACCTGTGGCCCTGGTGAGAGAGGAGCCCAGGCTGGAACAGGTATACTGACAGGACTTGTGACCCCATGGGGGACCCACGCTGCAGCAGTTTGTGAAGAACTGCATCCTATGGGAAGGACTCATGTTGGAGAAGTTCATGGTGGACTGTCTCCTGTGGGAGGGACCCCATCCTGGAGAAGGAGAAGAGTCTGAGGAGTCCTTCCTCTGACGAGGAAGGAGCCGCAGAGACAACATATGATGAACTGACCTCAACCCCCATTCATTGTTGCTCTGCGCTGCTGGAGGGGAGAAGGTGGAGAAAACTGGGAGTAAAGCTGAGCCTGGGAAGAAAGGGCTGGGGAGGGGGAAAGTGTTTTAAGATTTAGTTTTTATTTTTCATTATCTTACTCTGATTTGTTTGGTAATAAACTAATTTCCTCAAACCGAGTCTATTCTGCCCATGACAGTAATTGGTGAGTGATCTCCCCCTGTCCTTATCTTGACCCTCAAGCCTTTTGTAATATTTTCTCTCTCATGTCCAGCCAAGAAGGAGAGTGATAGGGCAGCTTTGATGGGCAAGTGATGTCCAGCCAGGGTCAGCCCACCATGGGGAGGAACATATGCTCATTTCATATTGTCAAACTGTAGTCATCTCACTCAAATAGCTAAGTAAGAGGGCAGTCTCCCTATATTCCCACATACAGAGAACTGTAAGAGAAAGGAAGAAATTCAAATAGAAGCTTAAATTCGACTCCCATGCCAAAGAGAGATACTACTACAGGAGGTAACCCATTGCTCCTGTTCAGAATTGTGCTTTGCAGGTACCTGTTTCTCTCTCTTAGCTCTGTACAGATGTTAGCAAAACGAAGCTATTTGCTTGAAGTTTAGTAATGTGAACTGTCTCGCTTCAGGGAAGTGTTGTTAACACTTTTGCAGGTGCTAAGGGAATTCAGAATAATGTAGAAACAAGAGGAAGGGAAATTACAGCATTCATGGGGACTGTGGGATTCAGTTAATGAGGGATTTCACTACATTCTAGATGTTTTTCAAGCACTTGAACCTACTGCTATGATTTATACAAACTTAGCAGGTCAGAGTGCAATAACTTCAGTCAGTATCGTTTAACTTAAATTTCATAAGTGAAATAATTTCCAGTGAAATGTTTTCTTCTTTTGCTTCAAAGGAGAGTAGCAATTTTCTTGTTGGTAAAATATTCAGCAATAAAGTCCGTTGTTTGCAGTCCAGCTTGCACTGGGGGCTCTAGAGCTGTGCATAAAAAACTTGTCCTTTAAAACATAGTGGCCATGGGAATCAGAACAGTTGAACTCACAATGTGGTGCAATATAGTCCTGAAATAATTTCCTAAAATATACTGGGAAAGTAACATGCATTTTTAGTGTTAAATATATTACATCGTCTTTCTTGAATATCTGATTTCTGAAATAAATAAAGCCTTGTTACTTAGGAAATGTTACATTGTTTGATCTAAATGGAAATTGCTGAGTACCGTTTTCCAGAGTTGGCACTGCACACATAGGTCTAGTCATTTACCTCAAGATAGACAATTTCTCTCTAGTATTAAAATAATGCATTTTAATAACGCAGCGTTTTCTCTTTTTGCAGACTCTATCTGATCACCATAAGCTGAGGTAAATTGCAGATGATGGTAATTTCTTTGGTACAAAATACCATCTGCTACGAAATGAAGATATGGGCAGGTTCTACCTCTTCTACAAAGCCTCCATTTGAGAGAAGCTGATACAAATGGCCCATATTCTCAAGAGTGACTAATAATCCTTCATAACCAGTTTCAGATCCTTAAAAGAAGTGACTCGCAGTGGGAGGAGTGGGTAAATGCACAAAATTTCTGAAAATCAGGTTACTTTATGATGCTCTGCATTGCTTATTCACAAGTGGAGGTTACCTGAGCCATGAGCCACTTTAATGATGGGAATGTCCTACATAAGCTGTAAAGGTAGGCATAACCAAAATATGCTATTTTTATCTTAATATACCAGTATACCTATAGCACTGGCTATACTTGTTAGGGCTAGACGAAAAAAGTTATTAGGTCAGAAATCTCGCAAAATAGAAGGAAAATATAACTGGTTTAGACTCTGGCTGTAATATGTAACTGGTCAAATTTTATTCTGGACTTCTACAAGTATATAAGGACAAAGTTAAAATAGTCACAGCTTTTACTTCTTTGACATAGACCCTTTATATGTCCTTCACAATCAGAACTGCAATGAAATTGCATGCAATACTTACTGCATGTACCTTGTTTTTCAAGTTTCTGTTTATAGGTATTTATTTCCATGCTTGGAAAATAACCTAGATGATAAATAAGTATTACAATGCATACTATGGCATTAAAGTCAAATCTATGAACAGTTTAACTTGTAATTCAGTGAAAACAGAGGCTGAACTTTCTCTGAGGCTTGGTAGAATTCTGATTAAACATCTGAAGAGAAAAATGCATCCAAATCCCTTAAAGATACTGCAGCATAAAGGAAATGGTATGTATAACTGACACTTTAAAAATATTTAGTTTGTAATTAAAAGTCATAGAATCGCTGTATTAGGAAGAGCAGAGAGGGTAAATAACATGTGGGATTTCTTGGAAAATATTTGTAAGTGATCAGGACAGGCTTAAGACTTCTATACATGTGGACAACATATGTATACATTAACTGAAAACAATATGTAGTTTCCACTGTCGAGGCACATAAAATCACTTATTTAATAAATGCATTTTTAGGCCAATAATTGTAAGATGTAATTCCTCATATCAATGAAATCCAAAGTTACTTGTTTATTGGCTGAATTACACGGAAAAATCAGCGCTTGCATTAGCAAAACTGAGATGGCATCCCATAAAACTCACAGTTAAAAAAATATATCATCTTTGTTAATATATGCTAAAAAATGGAGGAAAATTAGCATGCTTCTGAAAATATAAGGTTTTGTTTGGGATTTTGGGTTTGTTTTGTTTTTAAGTAGTGGATATCTTTGTGCATAGCTTTTCTTTTTAGAGGTGTTTGGTGGGTTTTTTTGTGGTTTTGTTTTGTTTTTTGTTTGTTTGGTTTTTTTGTGGGATTTTTGGGTTTTGTTTTGTAACCTGTTGCTCCTACAAATGTGTCATGACTTGAGAGAGGTGCACCATGACCTTAACGACAGTTGCTGGAACTGACTACTACTGAAATGAAGATGAATTTAAAGACATAATCAACCCTGAATTAGGCTAGTCTCAAAATCATTACATTTGGAGGCTATCATCTGACAAACTTTGAAAGGTTATCTTGTCATTCTTAGCAGATTTTTTGACAATTATTTGTTGAAGGGTAGTTTCACATGAATTAGAACCATTTCATGCAGATGGAAAGAAATGTTGGGTTCCCACCCATGCAATCTGTTGCAGCATCCCCAGACTGACTGGTACTCTATTAACACATAAAGTCACATCAGGAGCAACATGACTTGTAAACAGGGTGGGCAACCTGGAGAACAAAACCCTGCAGCAAAATGGGGAGTGACCCAAAATAGGTGGTGGACACCTCTCTCTGTGTTCCGCTGCAGGGAAGAGGTCAGCTGTTGAATCAAAAACATCAGTTACTTGTATTTCTGACATATATTTATGACTTATGTATTTAGACTTTTTCAAACCAAGTGCTGATAGCTGAGCACTTCAGTTGCTGGTGAGGTTTTTATTTTCTGAACTTATTTTGGGGGGTTATTCATTCTATGGTCTTACAAGTGAGTGAAAGGTTCACAGTTTTCTGCAGTGGATTTAACTACATAAAACTTCCCCCACCCCTATAGCCATGACAATCTGCTTTCAGGTTATACATACTATATTTCTCAGGGGTTTTGAAAAAGAGGTAAGTATACACTCTTATATCTAAGAACAAGCTGTGAAATTGTGGCAAGCAGGGCTGTGGTCTGGCTAGGTGAAGCTGATAAAAGGCGGTGAAAGACAGGAACCTGCAATTGCACAGAAACAGAGCTGTTGTGAGAAGGAGGATTAGTACTGGCTTCCAGCTGGATGGCTAAGATGAAGAGATGATGGATAGAAGGACGATCACCAAGTTTCTCAGCCATCACTGTAGAAAGCTGAGATCCGATCAAGACCCTAGAAGAGAAGCTGGATCCACACTGAATGTCCGATGACACGTCCCTGCTACTGGGGGACAAAGATCTCACTGTTAGTAACAGAACCAGTTTTACAAAATGTTCCTGAAAGGATGAATCAGTTTTGTAAACTGTCCCTGAAAGGATGTTCAAGCATATCGTGTTTTACCTAACAAGGGATTCGGGTATATCTTATCTTATCAACCTAGCTTTTATCTTAGCCCAAATACGCATAGAATGAGAAGAAGTATATACAGTATCTCCGGAGGCTGAGCAAGTCAGCAGTTACCTAACTATAGAAGTAGTATGCATGTGCAGTACCCAAAGGTGAAAAGGACAGAAGCGATGAAGACTACTTACTTCATCCCGAAGACCCCCTAAAAGACCAACAGAGGACACTGCACATGATCAAAGTAGTTCCAAGATGTTGCAATCGATGTTGCAATCAATGTTGAGTAACTGTTATGTATCCTAATGAATATATGAATATGTATGTGAATGGACTGTATAAATACTGTGTAACTTAAACTGACCGTTGAAGCCAGCTTTGGGTGCGAACCCCTGGTTTCCCAGCACTGAAATAAAGCACCGCATATAACTACACACGTGGTTATGTGTCCTGATTGCTAACACCATGAACATTTCCGTCTGGAGATGGCAAAACTTCAGTTGCTGGCACAACATCAGTTTGTTCGGATTTCTTTCTATGGGCAATGGTGTAGTTCTCGTTACTGTATTTGAAAACTCATTTCCATTTTCTTCCCCACTGGAAGAACAAGGCTGAAACCAATTCATTGACCTCTTCTTCTGCTGAATGTTGCTAGGCGTGTTTCTTCGACAACATTTTAGGGGTGACAAGGTTTAGTACAAGGTTGAATGTTGTCAGATGAACCCCTGTAAACCTGCTGACTTGCAGCTGAACACTAATGCTGTTTTACTACAACTTTTTTGTTTTGAACATCCTGTTTCATTAGACTGTTTTAGAAATTCTCAAATAAAAAATCCCTACAATGGAACTGCTCATATAAATCTGAAATTTCAACTTCAGCAATTGGAATATGTAATACTAGAAATTGCCCTTTAAAAAAGGAAGTTGAAGTTCTGCCCTGTTGAAAAGAAGGTGTCTGCTGAGAGTTTCAGGTGGTGAGTCAGATGTGCTTATCAGAGCGATTGGATCAATGTCTTCTGGGCTGGTCTCATTTGCAGGGACAGGTTAATCAGTACAATCCAATAAATAAACTACTCAGAAATAAGCAGGAGTGACCTCATGATCTCCATGAAACAGTTCATTCAGCCATTTTTGAGAATATGTTGCCATCTGCTGTACAAAATTTTGAATTTGTCTTTACTATTTAAAATGTCTGTCCCTTTCGATGTACATGTGTTGTAAAGCTTTTATGAATCCTTGTGAATTCATGCAATGGAAATAATTCATTTAAATAGTTTCATTTCCCAGCTAAGAGAGGAAAGTGAACATAATGCTAGAAAATTAAATTGTTCTTATACTAATACGACAGGCACTGCCCTGAGGTAAAGTATCCTAACTGGTCGTGCCTTGTGCAAAGTAAAGTTTAAAAATAGAGGACCAAATCTTCATCCCAGTCTTTATAGCTTTTAGAGGATGTTTCCCTAGTTTAAATTAAGTAAAGGTTTGGTTTCTAGCATCTAGTTTGATTAAATTGCATCTGCATCTTTAAAAAAGTGTGATTAACAGTAGATTTTGAATAGTTACTTTCATTTGGTCTCATAATAAGCAATTCTGAGTATTAGCTCTTTAGAATATGTCTTTGGCTCTTCCATAAGTGTTGATCTAGGGTGATCATGGTATTATGAAAGGTAGTAAAACCGACTCTTCAAATATTACATCTGTCACATGATAGGCATCATGTGGTGATTTTACTGATAAAAATCTGGGAAATCTGAAATTAGAAAAAAAAAAAAGAGAGAAAATGAAAAAGAAAAACAGCTTGTATAAATGCATACATTTTTCTAAAGCATAAATAAAAATCTTAAGTGTATAAAAAACAAACACCACCCCACACAACCCAGTCTACACCGCACCCCCGATTACATCCAGTATGATGAGAAAGGGAACAGTCCCTCTATAAAACTTAATTTTGGGATTGCTTCTGAATTTTCCTTTAAAGGATTTTTAAATTAATCTAATGAAGTTTTCAAAAGTTGCCTTTTTAAAATAAATGATTTCTAGTTTGGGTAAATTTTAGGTAAACTATTATAATAGAGGAACTTTCTGACAAAGGCCATACACTTGCTGCTTTGTGCCTCTACAGTGTCTAGTACAATGGGATCCAGCTCCCCTTGGTCATGAAGAACCGCCATGCCAATAAACATCTCTAATACTAATCTTTCTTATCTTGGGTTCTGAGGACCTCTTTCTCTTCTCATGAAATCTGAGGAACAAACACACGAGGTTACTGGGTCAGGCTCTAGTCCTTCTAACAATGAACATTGATTTGTTTAATTCCTCTGTCAGGATTTGTTTGGCTTTACATAATTACTTCCAGGCTTATCTGTGATAACTTAATGGCTTACTTTTGTCGTGACCTTTTTGCTAAGGTTGCATATAAAACAATGCACTGATTGCTTAAGAGGATGTGGCCAGTATTATAAAAGACATTTGTTTGATTAAATGGTAATTAAAAAGAGAAGGTAATTAAAAATACAGCTATGACCAACTCTTGTTCAGTATGACTCCTGTGGAGCTTAATGGTCAGTCCATGCTATTACTTAGAGTGGTTATTACTATTTATTACATTTATGCTGGAGTAAGCACTGCACAAATGAAAAGACTACAGAACAGTTCTTCCAGTCCCTTTACAAAAAATTGTCTAAAGTAAACTTATAGTGAACTGCGTATTCAGACTTCTCCCATTTTTCATCCTGAAGTTTGCTGCAGTCAGATTGAAACTCTCAGTAAAAAGCTGACCCTTGAAAAGACAGTAATTTTCAACACAGAAAAATGTTTTGGCACATGCTACAGAAAGGTAGAGCTGGAGTTGCTCTGATTTTTCTACATTCTGTTTTGGGATAATTAATACTTCTAAGGAAGCCAGTCCCTGCTGCATATGAGGATATGAAGGTGTGGTTGCACAAGTGCAGACAATCAGCAAACGTTTGCACCTCCTAATGAAAGAAGGAATGCTCCCTAGATCCCCATCTCACTATGACACTTTTATCTTGTCCCTGTTAAAATATGCTTTGCACCTGATTGCTGGTGAGTCAGGAGAATAAGCAAAAAGACATGGTACAAATTGAAGTGTTGTTTAATTATAAATGTAAGCAAGAAAAAGCTAAAGCTGTCTGATTAGGCAAAAGAATCAAGAAAAAAATGTCAGTTTAGAATCAAGTATAGGTCTTTACTTCTGCTTCCTCATCAGAATGATTTACAATATTATCTCTAATTTTATGATGACATTAGAATTTTTAAATAAGGCAGCAACCTGTGTTTTTCCAATATACCATGCAATCATAGCAAGTTAATCAAGGAATAAACGGACATATTTTCTTTTCTCACCGAACTACCTTTTCGTCTGAGACAAAGGCTAAGACTGGAAGTCATGAAGTCTTGATTTCTACTTCCACTCTTTTCTTATTGTTCAATTTTAAGATATTTTAAAAGTCTTATCTTATGAAGCTTTGTGACATATCAGACATGGTTGCAAACCCCACATTTAACAATGGTCTCAAAGGCATAGAAAATCAAAATGACATATCCATCCAGAGTCTTGCTGCATAAACCGAAAATGTTTCAAGATCTTAGAATGAACTAATTGTTTTTATTATTTTCAGGCTTGTTTTGTTTTGTTTTGTTACCATTATTTTGTTCCTACATAGGTTTTTTGGGGAAAATGTTTTTAATCTATTTACTTCGTTATGTTATTTGTGAATAGTGGTTGTTTGTGCTTCTCTATTGACGATTTGTAATCAGCCTTGAATGGTAAGGTATTTCCATTCGTGTTTGGATTTGAAACCAAATAAAACTCTTCATGTGTCTGATGAGAAAAATAAAAGAATACCGATTTTTCTGCAGACTTAATGCTAAACTTGGATTCCCTTTTGTGTTTCACTAGTAGAGTTAGCTGTAAATTCATCTTGGTCTATATTTTTAAAGAACTTTAATGTCACAGTGCTATTCCTAATCTGTTGTGCTTGTGCCAGATCTAGATCTCTCCTCATCTATATTTCTTCTGGAGCTAAAATCCTAATTCAGGCCAGATGCTTAGGTAGCTAATGTCTAGTTTTTCTTCAGCCAGTGAAAAATAGAAAATAGTAGTAAACACAACGGATGTGGAAGGTTGGCAGTTGAGTCTCTGCTCTAAATCAAGCATGAGCTGTGCCAGCTGTAGCAGGTATTCACACGCCAGATGAATCTCCCACATATTTCTGTGCTGACCTTTGGCTGTAAGTATGCTCTGAACAAGCCGGTAGGTTTGAGCTCCATTAACAAATTGGGTGTTTTTTATAATGCTACATCTGTAAATGACAGTAACTGTAAATTGCTTGAGAAGCTCCTTAGTGGAAATTGTACCTTCCCATGTGACTCAAGAGGACAGCAGCTTTGAAACCTAAGCTAATGCAACTTTGGCTGTCCCTTCCTTTCTTTCCCACTCATTTTCTGTTAGGAGAAATATATGCTGTGAAGTTCAGATGTGAACAGAGGACAGGTTTTTTCATCTTCTCTTTCCATTTGGCATGCAGGGCAGTTGGCTAATTCTCATCTGAATGTTAACTGCTAGACTTTGATGCTAATGTAAGCCATCTTCTGGTGTGCCCCCGGTGAATCCCTTCGACCCTAAGCCTTAATGGCCACCTGAAACAGGATTGCTCCTGGAAGGAACAGCTGTGGCACAAACAGGGATGTAAAGACAAAAGTTCAGAAACAGGAGCTTCAGGAGTTTTTCTTGTCTCTGATTCAGGATTAAGGAAAGCTCACAAAATGGCCACAGAGGAGAGGGCTGGATTACTGCTTTAATACCCAAGACACAGATATTTTATCACTCACTAAAAATAAGACTTCAGATTTGTTTATGTGAAGTATCAAATTCCTTTGAAGCCCAGCTAGGAGGAAAACAAATGATCAGCTATTGTACTCTTATGATGTCTTCTAGTTTTATTTGGAGTAAAGGTTGTAAGATTCTCCTCTCATCATATATTGGAGTAAATGTTTTTTAAAATGGACATCCTGAATGTAATAATCTAAAAGTAACGGGGATGATTTTTGAAACCACTGTACTGATTTTAACCAGTAAATAGGTACACTGTCTTTTAGTCCTTTGGAATTTGATAGCAAACCACCTCAGGCTTTTCCTTGAAACAGAAACTATTGCTTTGGATTACTCCTTCAGATTGCCTTATATTATGGCACTTTAGCCTTTGGTACGTACCTCATATGCTTAACTTTAAGTATAGCCTGAAGTACTTCTAGAGATAAAGTTATGGTATTAAACACATCCAATGTTTAAAGTCTTCGTCCATAGAACATTAATGAAAAATTTTCTGAAGAAATACTTATATTAAAGAAGATTTCAGAAATGAACCTGTTTTGTTGCTAATTGCATAACAATTACAATTGCTTTTCCAACCAGTGCAAGATTTTTTAATCTTTTGCTTCCCAGAGCAGCATGGAGAACCTTGTCTGAAGAGCCACTGAGCCCTATTGCCCACTAGATGGCAGAAGAGACTTTGGACCAGAATATTCAGCAATTGATACAAAAATTGCGGTTACTGGATTTGAAGACTGGGTTTTGCCCGCAACTGCAGAGATTTTATTTATAAAAATTATATCTGGTCATACATTACCCAGATTTCTTTGATTATATAGGCCCGTTTTCCCTGCAAATAAATGCTAAAATTAAATCACGAGGGTTTGATTACAAAATTTTCTTGTAGTTATGTGGCATTGAAATCGTACACAGGTTTTAGGAATTTCTATATTTGATAAATACATATAAAAAGCTACTAATCCAAAAGAAGCTGCAAAAGTGCAATGAAACTGATGTAAATACTGTAATTGTATGTTCCCTTTACAATGTGTATTATGTTTTGAGATTGTATTTATAATATGGTATAGTATTTTAAGTGCTTTATATTAGGTAGTATACTGAGTTGCTGTATGGCAAGCTTTACACCCAGTAATAGTTTTCACTGACATTTTCCTGTATGTTCAATTTACTGTGGTTCTGGTACAACACTGACAAAGCAGTAATCCTTGTTTTGCCAACTCTTCCCAGAGCATTGGCAGTTCAGCCGCTGGAATCTCCACTGAATAATGCAGCAAGTATGCACTGCACATAGACATCAAAATCTCCGTCTCTCTAGCGTACACACTTGTATGTAAGTACGATCTATGCTTTGACTTATTTTTCCCTAAGTGCTTCTCTGACCATCAGGCAAACGCTGCCGTTGCTAATGCCATTGTTTACTGTGAATGTTTTCCAGAAAAATTTGGCTTCAATAACATCTGCAGGCTGGAAAAACTGAAAAACCTGGCTACCTCTCAGGCTGAGGGTTCTGAAACGTTTAGTGGAAAGCAAAAGGGTATCAAAGACCTTAACTCCAGCAAAACTTACTCTATTGTTTTACATTTGCATACACAGATGAACTGGTGAGTATCAGTAGGAAGTTTCCAAATAGGATAACACTTGGACCTCAGTTAGTTTGCTTTAATTAGCTGATACTTAGTTAACTTGTCCTTGTGACTTAAAATATTTCCTAGGCATTATGTAAATTGTATGTTAGTGAGACTAATAGAATCACCCATATTTTAAATATTTCCAGTTCTAACTCCCATTTTTCAGCACCTTATGTTTTTCTGAACTGTAATGTTTCTTTAGGGTAGTAGTTCTATATCCTGGCTGTGCCTCAGGCTGCACTTTTTGTAAATTTTTGGCTGAGAGGGTTCAGTCATTTCCAAGAAAGCCTAGGGAAAATGACTTATTTATTCCATTTTTAAAAAACTCTGGGATCCTTTCTTTGAATGACTCTTCCTGTCTGATACTGTGAAGTTAAGATTTGAAATTACGCCGTGAAGGAATGGGAAAGTAATAGCAATTTAAAGTCAGAATATGACCTTATGGGAAAATCTGTTACAGGTCTCTGAAAAATTGCTCCTTGCACACAGGCAGCATAATCTCCCTTGGCTTTCCTAGCGAATGTCTCCAAAGAGCACTCGTGCCAGAGAGGGCACGCAGCATCTGCGCAGCATGAGTGAGGACGCTACCCTGTCACTGCTCCCGCATGTGTCAGGTTGGTTCGTGCAACGTTTCGCAGGTGATTGAGTCCCCGGGACTGCAGCCAGAGGCAAGGAAAGGAGCAGGCTGGATTCATCCTTTCCCATGTCAGACGTCTGCATCTCCACCAGCCACGGTGTGCTGCTCCCAGTAGAGGCTTTCTAAGGCACAATGCATATCACCTCTTAAACTCTCCAGACGAGCTGCTGCCAGTGGGTGGGGTAGCCTAGCTCAGATATATATAGATATATATATATATTTTTCTGATCTGGATGAATCTGATATAACAACTCCAGTGAAAGAAGAGGATGTGCATTTCTGGAGAAGGAAACTGGGGCTGGCTGAGCATAAAGAAGGTGCATGTTCTCAGCATAAATTGGTTTCAGGTACTTTGTTTTGTTTGACAGAGAAGACTTTCTAACAGTACCCAGAGGCATCTCTGGGCTTTTGGCATCAGGCACTGTTCTCAGAGTAGCTCCAGCAGCTTAGTGCAAATCCTGCCCCCCAGTTCCTGAAAAAAAGCAGTTTGCTTGGTGTGCTTGGAGTATGCTGGTCCACCTTGAATAACAATTTGCTGTTCCCTAAGAACTCCTAAACTACCACAAGTGTTTAAGAATGGAGCAAGTCTCTTTTGTTCTGTTAAGATGAAAGATTAAAGATTCATTTGGATGAAAGGAAACAGTTACCAAAAGAAAGCACAGTGAAACGCTGCTGGAATTTAATGGCGGCTGTTTTCTCTCCAGCTCGTCATGAACCTTAGGAAGGCCTATGTGTTCTTGCAAAAATTGTCTTGTACAGAGTGAAGCCTGAGAAAACTACCCTAACGCTATCCCAAAACCTTTGAGTTCTTACCTTGCATACGGAAGAACAAGACACAAAGGGTTTTTTGAAGGACACCCTTCCCCCTGTTGTGTAGTTCATGGAAGTCTATTTTATTATTTTAAACTACTGAAATGATGTCCTCATACAAGGAAGATATTTTATAACTTATTAGAACTCTTTATTTTGGATGTTTGGGAGTTTTTATGCTCTCCTTTCTTCATCCTTTTATTAGGCAGAAAATATAAACAATGTCAAACTTGTTTCCCTTGTTTTAACTGATGACTCTTGTCTTTTGTAGAAGCAATATGCTGTCTCTTAACTATATTTCTTAAGCGAGCGCCACCTCACCTTCTCAGCTAGCATTTTTTAGATCTACTATTTCACAAATCATATAGCTTAAGAATGTTTATTATATCAGTATCTTAATATTATTGTAGGAATCAGCATGTCCTTAGTAGTTCATAGAGACCAATTAGTCTAAATAAATGTACTTTATTCCAAAATTAGAAGAAGGTTCTCTGGACAGTATAATGGCTACACTGCTACACCTCTACACTGCTTTAGGGAGCTGTTCCACTGGGGTCTGTCACACAGAACGGTATCGTGGTCTAGAAATATCCTATCTTGTGTATTAAAGGTTGTTTAAATACACACACATATATAAGAATTTAATTGAAATGATTGCATAGATGATTTTTTTCTACTTTTCTATTGCTAAACATAAAACAGAGGAAAAGCGTTAAACAAAGGCAAGTGTTAATAGTTCCTTCTGCAAAATAGCTGCTTCTGATGACGTTTCCAACTGATCTGAGACGCGCTCAAGTTCTGGGCAGGTTAGGGTAGCCAGTAATGCTGCTTTGTGGTTGTGGTTCTAAGAAGGTTTTAATGCTCTCACTGATACCATATAAATATTCCAAGAAGACTTACACTTGAAACCAGTTAAAAATCAACTATGTCATTTGGGGGTATATTTGGATCTACGTTCCCTTTGTTGTTACTGTAAAAGATAACACAGCACTCCTTTAAATGTAAGTTTCCTGTCTCACATAAAAATGTTGGCTCTCAGTTTGCTTTCATGTTAGCAGAAGAGATTAGTTCCAAATGACATTAAGAATCATAGAAGCTCAGCAAATTAAGGTGCCTTGAAAAATCTGTCAAATAAAGCCAATATAACGGATTGTTTGGTCTTGATAGTGAAAAAAAAGCAAATAAAACCAACATCCTATGCTAAAATTTCAGTAAGGTGCTGGAATGGTGGTCAGAGCTTCCTTGATATGAAAAGGAATCCTGTTACGAGGATAAGTAATCAACCACCTGGGAGAATATAAAACTAAAATGAGAGGTGTCCATGGAGACACAGCAGTGCTGCCAAGTTAAAGATTTAAATCCAAATAAAATATTACAGTAGTCTCAGGTGATAGCATCCATGGAAGTTTGGACCTCATTAGGGGAATTGAAAAGCTTAGAGCTGTTTCCAGTAATAACACTCAATTTCGTTGGTTACATTAAAGCCAAACTAATCTCCTTTCCATGAAGTGTTTGAGCAAGTTGTAGAAAACTCCCCCACCAGTTTTCTTGTAGGAGAGAGAGAAGTCTCACATAAACAGCACTGCAAGACTGAACTCAAACTCTTTGCACCAACCTGGCTATTCCCATTTACACTTTGGTGTGGTCATATCTCTTAACCTGTTAAAAAAACCTAAGACCTCATTGTTTCATCCTTCATCACATCTTATAAAATCCAGCTTCTGGAGACTGTTTGGGTTCAAGAGTGTCAGCTTTACTCTTGTAAAGAAACTGGTGAGTTCATGATTTCAACAGAAACTGATGGAATTTGGTTTGAAGTAACTGGAGTAGTGTTTCCTTTCCATGTGTTGTCCGTGGTGTTCTTTCATGTAGTCCTCAACTGCTTATAAAGATTCTTAAGAAACATTTAACTAGCCAGAGTCAAAATGAATAGATGACTTTCAACGAACCACTGAAGTAAGAAACAAAACGTGCTTCATACATCAGAAATCAGTATTAAACTGTAAATGAACCAAAGTAAACGAAAGCTATACTTCTTCATAATCCAAGGAATACTGAATACAGAAAATAACTCTGTACAGTGTACGTGAATATCCTTCAGCAAAGCCTTTTCTATTAACCAGGCTCACAACATGTCAGTCAAATTATAAATTCCAGTGTTTATAAGTGACTAAGCTTAATCACTGTCCATCTCAGTCTTGGTCTAGCTGGCCTTAAAGAGTGATATTTTCTCTCACCTTTTGTAGTTTTCTATGATGCTTCTGAGAAAAGTGTCAGTGGTACAGAAAATTTGTTTTCCAAATTTCCCTGTCATTTTTAAACACATATATACCCAGACTGAATAAATTGTCTATATTTAGATTTAAAATATTTTTACTCTAACTAAAATTAGAGTGCAGCAGCAAATGTGAGCTTGATATCATAATAACTTGACAGTTACGGACACCATGAAGGCAAAATTATCTTGTTTTGTATATGGAGTTTTAGTAAATGCGTGGAAATAAATCTTGAAAAATATTACGTGTTTGTTGACCTTTTTTGTTACTTACTGTATTCTGCAACTTATCCTGAATCCAATAAAGTACTTAAGAGGACTTGATGTCAGTGAACTTCAGCATATGTTTAAAGGTTAGCATACGCTGGCGGCTTTGCTGAACCGGACATCTTGCTTGTGTCTTGTGATTTATCACACTTTTATTATGCTTCCTAAGTTTCTCATGCTTATCACCTTTGCTTTCACAGCTTAGATAATTTTTTACTTTAAAAATTCTCTTTGCTTTTGATAAGTAGTGTAAAATTTTACTTTACAAAACAAAACGTGTCCCATGGAAGGTGTGTACAGCAGGGACAATAAACAAAGGAAGAGAAGATGAATCAGAACTGTTCAGTCACTAGGACCAAACTCAAGAAACTACTTTCTTATCTTCTGAGGTAATGAGGCGTTTATGAATCAGCTTGTTCCTTCAGTGTGCTGTCACCATCATGTCAAAAAACCTCCAGTGAGGTCCGTTCCAAGCTTGCTGGGAAATGTGCTAAACGTGCACAAGGATGAGGACAGAGCGCCATAAACATGCAGAAGTGAAGACATTGCTCCATTAGGAATCCAGATCCCCACAGGACCATTCTTGGGCAAGTTATGGTTGCTTTCTGTAGGAGGGGTAAAAGATTCCATGCACGTAGCACAGGTGCTTCAGACTGATCTGTCCAGCTTTCTGCTACCTGCGTGTGTCCACAGGAGCCACAGGCCATAGAGTTTAGCAACTATGATGTTAATGAGGGAAAAGCTGTTGACTTTAGGTTGCAAAATTTCAGCTTGACATGTCTTGAAGATGTCCCTGCTCATTGCAGGAGGGTTGGACTAGATGACTTTTAAAGAACCCTTTCAACCCAAACTGTTCTATGATTCTATGTCAGCCTTACAGGTATGGTCATGTAGTCACTGAATGGATTACAGTGATTTCTGAAAAAAACAGTTTCTACTTTGTGGTCATAGATGGGCACCTGAACTGTGGGACTAAGCTGTACGGGTTGGATTTAGCAGCCTGGGGTAGGTATGAGGCCTCGCAAGCAGAACCAAACTACCACACTGAGTGAGGTGGTAAGGGGTGACAGGGTCACCCTGGATCCTTCATCAAGAACAGCTTCATCGAAGCAAAAAAGGTGAGTTGTGAAAGGGAACAGAAGGCTCAATATGTAGGCCTGACTGACCCACTTCTGATGGTAGTACTGCCTTGCCAGGGCCAAGGTTAATGAAGTGAAAAAATTACTGCCCTCGTTAAAGCCTCAAACCATTCAGGGACGTGGTTTAGTGCTAGAGTTAGGTTGTTGTTAAACCCAGTGATCCTGATTCAACTGAAATGATTCTAATGGATGTTTCCTTGCTGACCTACCCAGGCAGAGCATGACTGAGACATTGCCAACAGAATGCAAAGTCTTAAGTAACCTACACATGTATCTAAAATATATTATTATTAAAGGTTGTCGAGAAAAAGTAAACAGACTTGTTTAAAAATAAGATAGTAAAAAACAATGCTAGAAATTTCAAAGGTTAAGGTGAAATTCCATGTCAGATATACCCCATTTTGTGCAATAATTCAGGCCATTTACAATCTCCAAACTAACTTGTGTTAATCTATGTTACATAACACAGCCTCAAAGACGTAATGATACTCATCTTACACTGATTTGTTGATTTAGTGGGATACTGTTTAGCCAGTACTCTCTTCCTTTTCATGCCTTTTTCTTTCTCCTTATTAATCTTTCTTTTTGTCTTTTATAAAGTCCGCCTCTACACCAATTGAAGTATCATGAGGTAATTAAATAAATTTATTTTTCTAAAAAGGAGTTGATCCAAAGTCTTATTCAACACTAGTTCTATATAATAAATACTACAATTAAGCTGTATGAATTTAAAAACTCCCCTATAAAGAACTCATACTAGCAATTCTTGTTGAGACAAAATCCAGTGGAAGTTGTACCATTGAAAAGAATGCACACTTGGACCCCAAATAATCACAAAACTATAATATAATTATTCAGTGCTCCTGAAATGTCTAATCAAAGAAAGTGGATTATAGGAATGAATTATGTGCTTACTGAAAACAGTATGTTTTTAAACTAATTTCTCATTCATGCTTTATTCCTATGGTATAGAGAGTTTTTGTGTTTTTTTTTTTTTTTTAATAGCCATGTATAGCTCTCTTAAACTAAGAGTCTCTTTGGAATATAAGCCTGTTTATTTTATTGTGCTCTGTTTAGTTATTCTCAAAAAAAGTTACAGACACATAATTGTAGCCATCTGTTGTGTTTTAAGTCCAATCTAGCCCAAAAGTCAAAAAAGTCATGGCAACAACTTATGAAAACAATGGCAATAATATGAACTCACTATGGTTACTGGTGAACCTTTATTTCTCCCTCAAATGAAGTAAGTTTCCTCAGAGAATTATTTTGTTTGATTTATTTCTTTATTAAATTTGCCCATATTATGACCAGTTTCTCTATCAAGATTGTCATATAGCTGTCTCCCTGATAGTAAATCTGTTTCTCCAAAAAGCTGAGTTCTGTTATTTTACAAAACCAAGCTCTAAGGGAAACCTCACTGCTTGTCATATATTACTCTAGCATAAACCAGCAAGCAGGATTAAGATTGTTTTAAAATAATTTATTAGTGGGGCTGAATAATATTTATCATATAATATATCTAACCCATACTCTGACAGATTTAAGATTCATTATTTATAGATTTTAGATGTTTGATGTATTTGGTGTAATAATTCACTGAGATATTTAGTAAACAGTATCTTCAATGAATTTCATGAAAATGTCAGTGACTTTTATGAGGGATTGTTAATTTTCATTACTATCCTGTCTTCTAGACATATCCAGTTTGTAAGCGTACCACAGTTAGTTTAACTAAGAATGATGCATTGCATATACATAGATAATTGTACTGTGGGCAATAAATGGCACACATGGGTTGAAAATTACCTCTGAATGTATTGGATAAAGTCAGATAGATGGATGTTTTCTGCTACTGCAGATTGTTGACATGGTATATGTCATTGGTTCCCCTTTCTCTGTATTTATGGAAGAATTGCATAATAGACACACAGTTCAGGAGGTTCCTACAGCTCCTTGATAGAAATCCATGCACAACTGGTTTTGTGTAGCCATTCACACACCCACCTCCTGTTAGACAGAAAAGGTGAAGAGTGTTTGGAGAACAGTGCTGTCCTTTTAGAAGAATTACAGACCACAAAATCCTAGTGGTTTGTAACTCCTGGAGAAAGATGAGGATGCCCAAAGCATGAAATACATTCTGGCTAGACCTGTTTCTCACTTTTGACTGTGAACAGCTTAGCCTTTCCATGATCATAATAGAATCATAGAATCATTTAGGTTGGAAAAGACCTTGACGACCATTAAGTCCAACTGATGACTTAGCACTGCCAAGTCCACCATAGAACCATGTCCCTAAGCACCTAAATGTCTTTTAAATACCTCCAGGGATGTTGGCTTAACCACTTCCCTGCACAGCCTGTTCCAATGCTTGTCAACCCTTTGGTGAAGAAATTTTTCCTAATGTCCAATATAAACCTCCCCTGGCCATTTCTTCTTGTCCTATCACTTGTTACTTGAGACAAGAGACCAACACCCTCCTTTCAGGTAGTTGTAAAGAGTGGTAAGGTCTCCCCTCGACCTCCTTTTCTCCAGGCTAAACAACACCACTTCATCTGCTCCACATGACTCCTCCAGACCCTTCACCAGGAAATGGCAATGATGGTATATGTGCAAACCTTATTCATAAGCATAAAGGTAGCATAAAAGTCAACTGCTATTTTTTCACTTCTCATTTATTAGTTAATTAAGACTCTGTGTGGGTCTCTTTGCTTTTACTCTTGGTTCTTTTGATAAATGTGTCTACTGAGCAAGGGAGTAAACGCACTGTCATTACTATTTGCCTCATACTACCACTAAAAAGGTTGGAGGGGACTTACTTTTACAAGTTATTGCTAACTTTCCTTTTTTCAAGGGTGTACAAAAATATCAGTTTGTAACCTAAACATGACATTTTCAGAGCAATAGCAACTGCAAAGCTTTGTGCCAAAATATCAACTGTCATTTTTTTTTTTTTTTGCCTGAGAAACTTACTCGGAACTATTATTTACATGGTCAGACTTTCTCTGTGCTTTCTTGAGCTACAATGAAACACTTTCTATGTCATCTTCTCATTTAGGAATTCTTGAAGTGCCTCCACTTTTTCACTCCTACTTCTGTTTTTATCAACCTTCTGATTCTGGTTCTTTCCCTTTTGAAGAAATTGTATTTATCACTATTTCTTGTTTGTGTATCTGTTTGTGCAACTGGAACTGTCTGTAGCCATTTCATTTTGAGTCTTAATGCTTGAAGTTACCTGGTTTGATACATTCCTTTCATTACCTTTTGTCAAACAACACAGTAATTAAAAAATTAACTTATTTTATATCATACATACAAAGCACTCATTTCTTTACTACTTTATAATACAAACGTTTCTCAACGTCTTGTATTATTTCATTAGAAGGAAGTCAATGTGCAAAAATGGGGCAAGCCATTCAGCCTTTCAGAAGGCAAAAGGTGCATGTGACTTCAAAAAAAACCCTGTTCCAGTCTGGAGTCTGATCAGGAACGTGGTCGGTAACCTCATGTGGTCATCACCAAGGGGCAGCTGGGACTGCATCAGACTACTGTTGGAGTTCCTGAGTGTTTGGATACCCTGTCACCCACAGTAAGTAAGAGAAATAGTTTTAGAAAAAGGAAGTACCTTAGGAATTTCTCATTATGCAGCTCAGGAAGCCAAAATACTGATGAGAGCAATTTAGATGCAAGTGGGATGTTTTGGGATGACTTAAAAACAAGGTTGATTAAAAAAAAAAAACAAACTACTCCTGAAGATCAGAGACTGAAGTTTCTAATCAGAGATCTCATCTGTTAAGCAGGTGGTTGTACAAACCATTTGAAAAGTATTAGCAAGATCAAAATACCACAGTTGTGTGTTGCAGTGTTTGGAATCTCAGTTTGCTCTGAACCTCTCTCTCTTATTTCATCTCTGGTTAATATTAATCTGGGATAATGGTGCAAACATTCTGGGTGTGATGCAACAAGGCATAAAAGCGTGTTCATAATTTGAAGTATTTGAGTCATCCTTCTAACTGATAAGCATATGATTAAGTGCTCTGCTGGAATGGGGCCAGAGTACATTTTACTGCTAGCTAGAATGAATTCGCTCGCACACTGTAACACACACCTTTAAATCTGACTCTGTCCCTAAGCAGGATGGCATTGATAGATTGTGAACTGGATTGATATCGTATTAAACACCCAGACAGCATTCAAAACATCCTCCAGTGCCACACAGAAAAAGAGACAGTAATCATGATCTGCAAGTGAGTAAGGAAAGTAGGCCAATTTCCACAGTTTGCATGAAGGGAAAATCTCCCACTGACTAAATTAGGTGCACTGCCTGACTAAAGCCTGCATGATTTGGCCAACATTTCCTATCATTCCAGTGTTATGACAGAAGTCATCAGAACAATTCCAGCTGAGAAGCAGTCATGTTCCACACTTCACTTGGAGAACAAATGGAGGATGACTGTAGAACCTGCACACAGATTGACAACAGCTAATGATCCTACATAATCCTGTTGCTCAGCTCCTGTTGAGCTCTTGGATTTAATGACCCTTGTATTTACACAATGACAGGAGATAGAAAAGGTTTCCTGTCAGGTAAACAAAATGAAGCTTTTGCTCTTAGCTCTTCTACATGTTGTATAACAAGTTCTGTTTTGACAAATTCTGTGAATATAATACTTTATTTCCAATAGAAAACCTTAATCTCTTATTCTGTTTAGTATTTCTTTTCTGTCATTGATATCTGATGGCAGACATTCAGTTTCATTAGTTTCATATTTGCGTATCATTCTTGTGAGACTGACACCTAATTCTGGTTTCTAGCAATCACTTCCCATAGTATTTTTTATTATCTCTCTTTTCCTCTTGAGTAGCCTAAAACTTGACAATAACTCTCAAGTTCACATTACCAGACATTTTAAGATGAAAAACTCTTGGTTCTTAAGAACTTCTGTATCTATAGCTTTCCTCCTCTTGACCAAAAAACATAGAATCATTCTCTTCTACTCGCTTCTTCTGCCACACCTTCTTTTTTGTAAATTTTATTTCTGAAATATATCTTTCTTTTCACATTCTTTTCTGTTTTAAAAGACCTTATTAACTTCTCTTCTGCTGCACAAAATAACAAAAGTGCTGCAGCCAAATACATGCTCCTAGGAGATGGACTCTACTGGTTTCTTCTTTCACCTTTGTAGGCATCCTTTCCTGGGAATTAGAAAAAGGCCCCAAACCCCCCCCCAAACATGTGGAAATGATAAACATGATGTCAAGGCAATCAGTCTAGTCAGTTTGGATAAAGAAGTCAGATGATGGGACTGGTGTTTTCTTTCTTTTTCATTGTCACACACAGACTGTTCGTTGGTCCCTCTCATTTCCTGAGTGATGAAATATTGCTTGAGCTGTATTTGTAGGATCAGATAAAGAGATGTTTTAGCATATAGCCAATCAGAGAAAGAAATCTGGAACTGAACCTACAGTAGCATTTACTGCAATAATTCTTCATTATTGGTCCTCCAAGCTACTGTTTTTTCTAAATCCCCTCAATCACATGCCACCCTGCTTCCTTGCTCTCCCCTCCACAACCCCACTCGGACAGTGGTGGCTGCCTCTCCCCTTGGACAACCCAGCCAAGAGTGCTCCTTCCCTCGCATTGCATCAGTTGATTGGAACTTGCTTGAAACCTCACCTTAAAAGCTTCCCTCTTTCTCATGATTAAAAGCAGAGTGCAACTCAGGATCCAGAAAATGATCCACCACCACATCAATTGTATTTTGCTGCTCCTTGAGATGTTACTGGACCTTGGCTAGGTGCAGTCATCCTAGGCTCAGACTTCGGTCTTTCCCTTCATCCCATAGTTTATTGCTTGTTCACCAGTTTTTCTGCCTGAGCATTATCAGTATACTTTTTTTCCCTCACACAGTTGAAACCAATGCCGCCTAATAAAAAAATGGCGAAGAATGATATCTGAGATATTTGAAACCCCAAATATAGATATTTGAGAAAGATCTGTGATATAATTCCTATGCATATTCTATCATCTTTCTTGCTGTATATTTCTCCCTCAAATTTCTCTTCACTTTGCATTTCTTCTCCAAGGACACAAAATAAAAACAAATACTGGATTTCAATTTCATTCAGCTGTTTGGCCATAGTTACAAGTCTTTGGTAATGTAATACCAATAGCTGTTTCAGGACCCAAGATGAAATACAAGACAATGCCATTATTTTCTTGCTTTTTTTTTTTTTTTTCCCCCAAACCATGCAGTGGTAGATTATCTCCTATGCCCTTTTCCCTGTGCTTCACTTGGAAGATCCAAAGGCAACAAAAACTTGTTGAAGGTCCACTTGGCAGGAGGAAAACTTCTGTAGGAAGAAGCAGGGAGAGATCTGCTGGTAAGGCTGACTCCTTTATCTCTACTCTTAGCCTGCGAGTGTGTTGGAGAAAAGAAAGGAAGTGACATCATTAACTTTGATAATGTCTCCAGTTGGTAGATAGTCTTGGGGGAAAATGACTGAATAGTGCTTGTTAGAGCAATATCATTCTGAGGCCAAACAGAAAAGAAGCAAGCAGCGGTGAGCAATGTTTTTAGTCAAAACTTTGCTGTACTCAGTGCCAGTCAGGCATAAAAAAAAACTTGAGAGACATATTCTTTTAGTCCTGGACTGTTTCTATTTCTACGTTGCCTTTCAGTTAAAAATATTAAACACTTCTATTGGTCTTGTTCGTGTATGTGCCCATGCAGTGCTAATACTACAGCACGTTAAATCACACATGTCCTGTTGTGACCTACTTAATTTTGTGCATATCGAGGTCCATCTCTGAATACCTAATAATCACCCTAACTTTCCTGCCAAAATTGGACAGCCGGCTCTTGAGGACCACACACATGAAGAGCTGGTGCTATTTGTTCCTGTTGGCTGTGAGAGTGCACACACTCCAGCAGTGTGAAAAACAACTGAAAAGAAATCAAGATGCAAAGGCAAAACCCGAAAATGGACGTAGGGTGTTTGTGGCAGCAACTGTGGCTTGGGGACAGGGTGAGGGCAGGGGGACAAGGCGAGGTGGGGGGAATATTGTGGAATATTGTGCCCAGTTCTGGGCCCCTCAGCTCAAGAAGGACAGGGAACTGCTTGAGAAAGTCCAGCACAGAGCCACAAAGATGATTAAGGGAGTGGAGCATCTCCCTTATGAGGAAAGGCTGAGGGAGCTGGGTCTCTTTAGCTTGGAAAAGAGGAGACTGAGGGGCAACCTCATTAATGTTTATAAATATATAAAGGATGAGTGTCACGAGGATGGAGCCAGGCTCTTCTCAGTGACAACCAATGATAGGACAAGTGGCAATGGGTATAAACTGGAACACAGGAAGTTCCACTTATATACGGGAAGAAACTTCATTGAGGGTGACAGAATACTGGAACAGGCTGCCCAGGAAGGTTGTGGAGTCTCTGGAGACATTCAAAACCCGCCTGGACACATTCCTGTGTAACCTCATCTAGGTGTTCCTGCCCTGACTGGGGGATTGGACTGGATGATCTGTCGAGGTCCCTTCCAATCGCTACCGTTCCGCGATTCTGCGACAGGGCGAGGCGGGGGGCGCCCGCGGCCGCCATGTGCCAGCGCTGCCGGCAGGGGGCAGCAGCGCGGCGGCATCGCCCGCCCGTTTGTGCCGGGCCGACCTGGCCCCGCCGCTCGCTGCTGTGTCCCGGGCCGCCGCGGTGTGTCCCGGGCCGCCGCCTGCCCCGGGCTCATCGCAGCCGCACGGAACAAAAGGAGCTTGTGTGCAAGCGATGAACACGGCTCCGTGTCCAGGAGCTGCGGTTCTGCGGCGGCGGCTGCTGTGATGCCCCAGTCAGGGCGGTGTAAAGGTCGGTGTCTGTGCCGCCGGGTGACACGCGGTACCTGTCCAGGAGGGCACGGCAGAGAGCATGCTTGCTTATGGAAGGCCTGCGGGGTACAGATTAAAGCAGATAGCGCAGATACTAAAGAATTATACTTCACAGAGACCTAACCTGTAAACTTTTCCTGGTCGCAGATGAGAGGAACAAAAAATCTCCATTAAAAAATATAGAGTGACTGAAGTCACCAAAAGACAGTCAATAATGACCTATAAAATGCATGCAATCTTCCAGTCAACAATAGAAAATTTATTTAAAATATTTAACAAAGAAAGACTACTAGAGGCAAGAGTCTCTTTTACAAGAGTGTCCTGGCAAGAGGGGCGGCATAACAGTCAATTATTACAAACAGAATCCAGGTTTCTTAATTAAAATACAAAATACTGGCTCTGCTGTGTAGCCTGTAATAAGTAAGTTATGTCTTGAGAAGACTGTAATTATGCTGGCGCCTGCTAGTGCCGCCATAGTTAAGTCTGTCACCATTTCCATTATAAACCGTGTTTTTAAACAATTTATAACACAGCCATAAAAAACAATTTTAGATTGAAACTTGGCAAAGAAATTATTAGACCAAAAAGTTTTGTTTTGTTTTGTTTTTAAATACAAATAATCTGTTTGGTCATCTTTATGTTTTTTAGGAGAGCATGAAAGAAGCCAGAAGTTTTATGGTTTTGAAGCTTTCTGGCCATCCTGTAGGATAAAGGTACTTTCTTTTATTGTCTGCATCAAGAGGCTTGGAAGCAGAGGATTTAAATTATTCAAAGGTCCAGCAATACAGGAAAACAAATCTCACCATTCTTTACAGAAATAGTGAAATCTGATTAACTTCAAATTACAATGAAGAAACAAGAAGAGAGAGAAATTTGTTAACCTTGACCTTCAGAATAAATAATTGTAAATGTTTCTGCCATGAGGCTGATCTCGGCTTTCCAGCCCCCTTCTCATGCCAAATGAAGACATGGCCAGAGCCAGAGGCAACAGCCTCTCAAAGGTGGACAACAAGGCTGAGGCTGCAGCTTTCCCAGCAGCTCATTGCATCTTTTTCTTCTAGCGATGCTCACAGGAGGATAAGGAAAATATCTGTTTTAATGTCATTGAAAATTCTCATTACATTGTCCCAGTGCACATTTTATCACCAAAGGGTGATAAAGAGGAGAAAATGAGCACAGAAATATGGGCTATCTTCTCTGAAAAATTGCCATGAGAAAGTACACCTGTGTGCTCAGGCTGTGCAAAACAAAGCTGGACCTGTTGAGCATTGTTGATATAACGACTGAGTAAACGAAATAAGTTCCCCATGGATCACTCTAAGATATGAATGAACAAAATCCATTTTATTTTTATGATCCGATTCTGAGTTTCTAGAGAGGCAGATACTTTTTCTGAAGTGTAGCACTGAACAACAAATGGTAAAACCTATGAAAATATCATTGTGAATCTACTTCCCAAAGGAAAAGACCACTCTGTAGTCACAGCCTGCATCTGTAGCTGTCTTATAATTTACATGGCTTAAGTAGAATTCCTCCAGGAAATACCATTTGTTCCAAATTAAAGGTCTGAATGCTAAGGAAGGAGCACTGAAGGTAGTGAAGCTGAAAAAGCAGAAACGAAGAACTGCTCATGTCCCTACCATGTTGAAATTACAATGCTGTTCTGGATACAAAGGTTGTGATGTAAATCATGCTCCTCTTGCCTAAGCCTGTTTCACGCGGGACATGGATTACACTATTAAACATCATGCAGATTCTTTTGTCAGACCTCCAGCTACATAAAGGAAAGTTTAGCAGCTAAAATGATCTTTCAGCCTCAATGTACAGATTTTAGTGCAAGTAGGTGAATATATTCTCCAATATTTCATTTTTCTTGATCACCGTAACAAAGCTCTGAGGGAAACAAATGGGTTTTTTAGGCCAGCAGCATAAACTGGCTTTTCACTTTATTCTTTTGCTTTGCCAGTTTAACAAACTCTGGCTTGAACAGACTTGTAGTAAATTTTGGCAACTATTACCTGTTGTTGATTAAATAAAATTCATCAGCTGTGGCCAGTGGTAATTGTTCTGTAAGATAAAGGCATTATTTGCTAGAAAGGAGTATGGTCTAATGAGAGAAATTCAGGAAACTAGCAATTTATTTTGAAGATTTTTTTCTTGACCAGTGTTATGAACATTCCCACCACACTGCTACTGCATGTTGGCCAACTGAATAGACCCTGGAGAGTTTAAATGGTTTCTGTGATGTGTCCACACACTTGCCTGTACCAGTGCAGCTTGGTTGCTACCTTCTTTGGCGTTCTTATGATGATAAATTGGCACAAACACATAGGATACAAATAATGTCCTTTCTGACTGAGCTAGTGTGGAAATAGTGCCAGCAGATGACTATTTGCTAATATTACTGTACAATTCACAAAATCCTTGGTAGCGTACTACTGCTTCTTAGCTGATGCTGGCATTGTCTCTTTTCCTGAAAAAGCCCTTACGGTGAAGACCTTATAGCCGTTTGCAGCTGGGTTGCTGCCGGTTCCTCAGTTGGCTCTGGGCTGCCTCCCTGGTGGATGCTCACACCTGAAAAAGTCCATGTGGAAAGATCAGTCAGCACACACTGAAGATTTTAGGGTGCACATAGTCTACCAATGGTGCCAAGCACATCTTTTTCTTTCACAAACTTCCTCCAACAGCAAGGGATGACTGGTCTCTCAAGGACTGCATGATTCATGGTAGTGCTCACTTAATTGAAAGTACTGGAGCAGCAGCTCCTCTTTTACTGCCTGAGAGGCCAGCTGATCTCTTACAAAAGGGGAAACATTGCTAAACAAAGGAAGTAATTTTAAAAGAAGAAATAACATCTGTCTATAGATATGTGGGGAGGGAAAGAAGAAATGTGAAAATGGAGATGGTGGGGTGGAAAGGGCTTAAAGTTTAAAAATCTGAAAAATAAAGGCCATGTGGGATCAGAGACAGCACATCCAAGTGTTAGACCAAATGTAGAGACGTAATGGGAGGAAGTATAGGAGAGAGGGAGAATGCATATAAAACAAAGCACAGGAAAAAGGTATAAAACCCCCAAAATTCATTTACAGAGACTGAGGGACTGCTGCATCATCCAATTGCCAGTAGAGGTGCTAAAGCCACAGCTATAGAACTCAGTAGCAAATTCTCAAGAGAAGAAATAAATCCTACATTTAGATGGGTAGAGTACTTCACGACACGAACAATAGTGCAATGAAGCTACCTAGGAGGCATCTGTTTAGGAATGAATTCCTATACATATCTGTAGTTGAAACCAGAAAGACAGGCAGCAAGAGGCAGAAGAGGTTCTCTGGAAAAGCTCTGCAGCCGGTCCAGGAACACCATGAAATTCTTGTGGCTGTGCTGCAGCCAGGGATCAGTGAGACCAGCAGGTACCAGTCTGCAACTGGGGCACAATAAAACCTTTCTACAAGCTGAGCCAAGAATAATCTTCTTAAAAAGTGCTACGCTTTGCCACGTACAAATGTTGCTCTTGTCGAAGTGTTTTGTATTTGCCTCAGTGTAGTTCCTTTTTTTCCTTCTTTTATTACTTTTTTTTTTTAAAAAAAAACCAAAACAAAACTAATTAGAGGCTTATTGTAAACCAAAGGGGATTTCTGGGAGCTCTTTGGGTTTGTGAATTATGCAAATGACAGCACTCTGATGTTGGATCATAATATTATTAATTGTATATTTTGTGGTTCATGTGTTATGAAGAGTATATGTGAAACGAGTTTTTCTTTTTTTTTTTTTTGAGTCCTTAAACACAATAAGTTTAAAAAATTCTTCAGGCAGGTTGCAAAATGATTTTTGTCCATTTTCTTCGTGTTAGAGTATATTTTTAATGCTATAGACTATTCTGTGCTGATAGCTTTACAACACTGTGCATGTATTATGAAAAGAACAAACTTCACAGATGATTATACTTAAAGCTGGAGGTCTTTCTGCAAATTTTAAACAAAGTGTTCTATTAAATGCCATCTATAAAATGCTTGATGACTTCCCTCCTAGGCTGATTTGTGATTTTGCCTGAGCTTTTGAAATCCTGGATGAAAAACTCTTTTGCCACAGGAAACTGGTTGGTAACTTAATAAATAGCACTGTAATCTAAGTATTGAACACTTCCACATAGCAAGTATTATTTTGCAACACTTTCCTCTGCCTGCAGCATAAAATGGAAGCACTCCTGCTATGTAAATGCTTAACAATCCCCAGGAATACCTGTTAAAACAGATAGACGTCAGGTGAAACCCCAGTGGTTATCCTTAAATTCCCTCCTGGTTGAGAAGCATAGCTGTCTTTGTGGTTCAGGACAGCTATCTTTCCATCTTGATGTGAAGTTAAAGAAAGTAACAACACTGAACAATTTTTCTGTTCCAAAAATGGTAGTGTTTCTGCAGCTGAAATGAATCCTGTCTATCAATTAGCAAACATTCTGAGATTATTCAGAATAAATGGGGTTTATGTCAACATGCCACATTTACAAATATTGTACTCAATTTATGTCTCAACTGCCAATTTCTGCAGCTAATTCTACCAATTTTTACGCTGTGTCCATTACAAATGGAATTTCCTTTGCATTAGGAGACATTTCTTTCATTGATAGAGAAAAATATGTTTGTGTTTCTTTGTTACATTTGCATGGTAAGAATACAACTGTCATACAACATCCAGGTCAGTTAAATTAACAACAACAACAACAAAAACCCCAAACAATGGAGTGAAAGATGTCATACATGTTTTGTTGACTGGGTATTTGGAACATATGAGCGTATGCATACTTACATGCAAAGGCTTCGATGTACACCTCATGCAGTCCATACTACTGTAAATCCAATGCGGATGTAGGTAATATATCATGTATGCCGACCTGTGGTGTCTAAGTAACTCTTCTGTCACAGGAACAGTCCAAACAATTTGCTTTGTTTTTGCTGGGGAATCTGTAGTTCTAACCTCTAGCGATTTTCCTGCTTTCAGGAAATCGTGTTATAAAAGTCTTTCTCCAAGTACCTTTTGCAGTAATAGCCTCGCAGAGAGATAATGAGGACACATTTTTAATGCCAGATTATCTGTTTATGCACAACATTGATCCAAATGCCACATTTAGCTGGTCATTAAGAGGGTAAGAGCCAGCAGAATAATTCAGTGTGCAAGTGCAGTTTTCAGATTTAGACTGTGAATATCTTGGAGAGGGTCTGTATTTTAGTCTGTTTTGTCAGACAGTTACAGAGAACCATTGCTGTAGGAGATCACTCTCTATGTGATATTGAGAACAAAGAGGGATTCTGCATTCAGTAGCTGTCTGCAGATTTTATATATTATTGAAAAGTGAGCATTGCTCGTAAAAAGAATTGCACCCTCCATGATTGCAGTGACCTGCTGGGTAGCTATAAATTTTTTCACTATTGCAGTGTTACGATCCATCGGAATCCGAGATCCGTGAGAGCTGGATTCCCGGTTTCATTACGTCCCTTATGATATTTGCTCTAACATTGTTTAGGTTAGTACAAATATATTGAGCTCTGAATTCACTAATCATATACACATACTGCTTCCGATCTGGCCCTGCCAGGGGCACCTGCACGGCGCTCTGCTGCTCTCCTGCCCCTGAGACCTGGCCCATTTTGGTTTTTTAAAGGACTGGACAAGGCCTGTTCAGGTCATTTCTTATGTTGCTTCCAGGTTGAGCATCTGGGGAAAAAAGAAGGTCTGTCTGTGTGTAGGTTGTATATTTCAAAATTTCAGTTTTAGATGCAGGGTAAAACTAGAATCTCTGGGGCATCTTGTTCAAATCCCTGGTTTTGATTATCACTCAATACTTTATACTGACCTCAATTGTTATTTGGGTTTGAGTGCATCTAAAAATGGCGTGAACATGGCATTTCTCTTAAGTTTCAGTATTATGCAAACAGCTCGGAATAATTTTTTGTTGTAAAACTTGAAACCTAGATCTAAGGTGACTCTAAAAGTGAACCCTAACCTGAACTACATCAAGACATCTGTGCAAATCTATTTTTATATATTCTCAAATAAAATATCTTGACATGCTGACATTGTATGTGCTATTTTTTCTTTAGAAGTGAATTGATCTGTATTGGAAATATGAAATTGAACCCATCAGCACTTACAGATCCCTTTCATTTCCTTATCAAAGGCTTTCATTTTTAGATCTGGCTATCTCCTATGTATGAGATATCCATGTTAGCAATGATTGGAAAACAGGCTTATTACAAAAGGACATTGTGTTTATATTAATAAAAATTATTTTTATCTTTGTGTTCAAGTCAAGGACATTTGGTGCCTCAGCACAGGGCAGGTTAATGTAAAATAAATCTTTAGCATTTAGGTTACATATTTGTTTGTGACTCTGTTTGAAAATAACAGGAGCTGTTTTTGTCAAACGTATGATTACTAGTTTATGTCTTTTCTTAGTTACTGTCTGGAAAAATGTTTACTGCCTAAAAGCATCTTCAAACTTAGGGCATTTTTGACTATTTAAATGGTAAAAGATTAACTGAATGTGGAACTCCAGACACTCTAATGGGATAATATAGGAAGCTCCTATTGCTGGATGTACTGATGGGCTGAGGACTTCAATCCTCTGAGCAATCAATTCACTGGATTTTATGAATGCTTAGGGAAAAAAAGGAAATATATTGCTGGAAAAGAGAAATAAACCTTCTTGCAGAATATGCAACGGTCAAATTCAGAAAAGACATATGTATGGTAAAGTCTCATGTATCATTGCAACTGTCTGAGCAGGACAAGTGAAAGCAAAACAAAAACAGGAAATAACCCTTTTCTTATAACAAATGGATTTTGAGGGAAAACCTCAATGAGGAGAGAAGAAGTGTTCAAATTCTGACTGTTCTTCCACTGAGAAGAACAAGACTTTCGCTACACAGCTTAGTAATTAATTTTAATGTTAATTTAGCAGGTCTAATATGAAATAAAGCCTCTCTTGGCAGAAGCATTGTCTATTACGTGTGCTGATTTATGAGAGAGAATCAGCTATATTTTAATGATAGCTGGACTAGACTGTAAATGTAGACTAGGGCTCACAATATATGAGAAAAGCTCGTTTGTGCTTCATATACTAGATAAATTGTTTCTGACTTCTTAGGTGTGACTATACTTGCTGTCATACTCCCAAGTTTACTCAAGAACTGTGTGATTTACTGAGTAGGTGCTAGTCATACAAGGGAAAACCTGACGGGATGCATTTTATGTATCTGTTGGTTTTTTTTGTTTTCTTTAGCGTCATGCATTAATCTTTTTCATCCTTTTTTTCTCTCCTTCATCAAATGAAGGTCTCCTTAAGACCAAAGGCAAATTATAGGAGTGGGGAAAATGCTGACCAATAATCTGAGCAATATGAAATTTAACACTGTGATTTCATTTTAGTGAGAGGAAAACACCAGTTGCTGGCTGTCATAAAATTCTAAGCTGAACCTGAAGTTCATGGGCAGCAGCTTTAAAGTCTGTTTAATACATCTTATTTCTTCAGTTGAGCTGTTTCTTTCCTAGTTAATAACAGGTTGTGGGATTAAATCTTAGCTTTTGATATTTACTGGGAAATTTAGTATAGCGATTCATGAGTCAAAATGTACTTTGAATAAATTATCATTGCAAATTACAGTTTATGAAAGTTGTGACTATAACCACAATTACAGCTTTGGATATACACAACTTGAAATCTCGCCTGCTGAATAAATTTGTTTTTAGTCAGATTGCATTCCCGACATTTTTAAAAAAGAGTGAATCAAGCCTAACTGACCAAATTTCCTACAGAGTTTATTAAAAAGGTCACCTTTGTTTGCTAAACTTACCTAAAATATAATCTTTTCTTGAATTAATGAGATGCTATTTTAGTCTGTTATGAGAGTTTCCTATTTAAGTTTACTAAACCAAAGACTCATAAGGAGACTCACAAGAGCTTCTACGTTACACCATACTTTAGCTATCTATATATCCCCAAACTGTTAAAGCTAAAATTGATTCTGCAAGCTGTTAGGAAAGAAACAGTCGATAGCCAAAATTAGGTATATTACTGTAAAGGAGGGGGGGCGCAAGGGTTTAAACCTCTGTCTGGTGAGAGAAGGGTTAAGGACTTTTTTGCTATACCCGTTTCAAATTACAATGAGAAGCCTCTTCTTTCCCAGCAGGGTTGTGCTTACATTAGTCTTTAGATCTCTCTTGAAGGGAGCTGTTATATTTGTGCCTGCTAGAGTTGGAAATAACAGTTCAGAAGCTGAAAAGGGTTGAATGGATTTACAGAAGGTTTTTTTTTGCAAGTAAATTCATGGCAATACATTAATTTGATTAGTACATGCTTTAGAATTACTTTACACTCAAGCGATGCAAAAGATGTTAAAGTTATTACCAGACTGCTGGACAAATATGTGTTACACCACCAAGGTACAGATCAAGACAAATCTGTGACTCAGGATTTATCTTGGGAAGAGCGCAAGGTGTACGAAGAACTCAGAATAACGAGGGAAGATAACTCTGGGAACTACAATGTGTCAGAAGAACAGCTCTTGCTAATACAGCTCCCCACCAAAGACCTGGTTATCTAAGGTTTATATAGGAATGCCTAGGTCAGCTGACAAAATACTGGTCTTCTGCTCCATAAATGCAGAAAAAACGATAACAACAGTGGAAAATTGGAAGTCTGAATTTCAGCTTTCTTAGAAATAACTGCAACCCGACACATTCCATAATATTTAAACAGGGTGGGGGGAGAGAAATCACCAAAGATGTTACATTTAGAGATGACATTGACATGAAGAATAGGTAAATTTTGTTTTTCAGCCACTGGGAAAGCAGACCTCATAGGAACTCAGAACAAGTAGGAGAAAAGATTTTTTTTTTTCCTTGTTCTTTTTTTCTTTTCAAAGATGAACCTACCTGCGCTCAAAGCTTTCGTGGGCTTGCTTTGGAATTGCTGGGTTCTGGCGGGTCACGCACAGGGAGGTTTAGGAGACAATCATGTCCATTCAAGTTTTATTTACAGGAGGCTGCGGAACCATGAGAGAAGGGAGATTCAGAGAGAGATTCTCTCTATCCTGGGTTTACCTCACAGACCCAGACCATTTTCACCAGGAAAGCAGGCTTCTTCTGCACCCCTCTTCATGCTGGACCTGTATAATGCCATGACAAATGAAGAAGATACTGAGGAGCTGGATTATTCACTGAAGGGATCAATGACAGGGGAGAGCAGAGGGATACGGAAAGGATACCCTGCCTCTCCAAATGGATATTCGCGGAGAATACAATTATCTCGCATGACCCCCCTGACCACACAGAATCCTCCCTTAGCCAGCCTGCACGACACCAACTTTCTGAATGATGCTGACATGGTCATGAGCTTTGTCAATTTAGGTACGTGAAAAATCTTTTCTTTCTGCTCTCTTTGACAAACTGTTAGACAGACCTCTCGGCCGGACTGTAACCTGTTCTGAAACGGCAGGATCAGCCCCAGGCTGCTCTGCCACTGGTAAAAGAAAAGTCATACTGATGGTAAAGTGGTTGCGTTGTAGGTGGCCACGGAAAAGGATTTTTCTCACTGTTTATATAAAGTCAGTTTCTATAACTCCCCTCTGCTGGCTTCTGTTTTCTTTCTTTCATTGATGTAATGAAAATTCTAGCCTTAGGCCAACTAACTCCTTTTCAAAAAACATTTCAAAAAATTTAACACTTGTGCCTATTGCTCAGTTATTTCTCTCACTGTTTTGCTTAAAGCTCAGACATGAACAAACATCAGTTGTTCATATCTTAAAGTCTAGAATATTATGAAAAGGGAAAAGTTAAGCCATTTCTGGGAAAAAAAAAGAGGTTATTTAGTTTTGTTTTGTGTGTTTTTTTTTTTTTCTCTGTTCGTAAAAGTCAGATTTTTATTATCTTTTCAGCTGGACGGCTAGATTTGAAATAATCTGTTGATGTTTCTTTGTTATTTCTATTTAATAACCACAGACTGCATTTTATTATACTGCCATGGTACTCAGAGTCTGCAATGGTTCTTATTTTCTGTGTCATCAATAAATTAAATAACGAGTATTAAACACCAGAAACATGCAAACAAAGAATGCTTTTGAAAATTATATCTATTTAGACACAAAAACTGATAAAAATAAATTATATTGGCTTCTGAGTATAATAAACATTCTTACCAGTTACGTTGTGGTTGAAAAAGCAGTTACAGATTTATTTCATAGAAGGCAACTCAAAATCTCATTAAGAAAGCTGCAAATAATTCATGAAATGTATTTACTATTTTTATAAGTATTCAAAATGTTGCAGGACTCATAAAGTTAGCTTAAAAAAAATCCTTCTTGTTTGATCTGAATAGCAAGAGATTTAATTGAAAACTTGAAGTTTCTCAATAAGCTGGTACAAAATCTGATGAACTCTTGCTTTCCAGGATGGTACTTTCTGTAGAAACTTTTTGAACAACGGCACATGTTCTGAAATACCTTCAGATTATCACACACATTCTGTATCTTTTATGTCTATCAGGTCTTTAATCCTTGCTGCAGGATTAAAAATGTTTCCAAACACTGAAATCCTCAACAACTTGAATTTCTAGGAAAATGACACCCTAGAGTTTAGTTGTCATAATAATAATAATATTACTTTTCATTAACTATTTGGCAGATCAGGAGGTGTTAAATTCTAAAATATTTTTTCTTAGAAGTAATATATGTCCACAATGCTAAATACGTTTGCTTGTAGCTCTTGCTCCTGATAAAACAGACTAGAAGAAAAAGAAATCCTGATTTTGGAAAATGTGTTCCTCATCCTTAAGAAAGAATTACATATTATCTGTTGATTATTTTTAAGTTACCATTGTATGCCTCAATTTACCCAGAGTGTCTGGAGTCAGCTGAGTTTAAAATGGCAAAGTTATAAAGGAAAATAGGAAATTATCTGATCTCCCAGGCAAGTCATGTCCCTGATTCTGCAAAAAATTTCCTTGTGGGTCCTGAGAAATACCCTCAGTTACATATGTCACAGATCATCAGCGGCCCTGAGGACTATTTACACAGGACCTGGCCTTTTATTTCATGAAACATCTTTGATTTCAAGAGGACTTCTTGCAGGGCCTGAGTATGAGCCCTTGAAGGTTCAGTGTCAGATCTCTCCTAGTCTGATCCTGCCGCTCTTCCCCAGACAAAAACCCTCTCTGGAAGGATGCAAGTTTCCTCTATGTTTCCTCGATTGGGAAGTTCCTAATATGTGTCTCATTTTGTTGGGAAACCAGTGTTGCCTTAAGAAAGTCCTTTGGAGAAGTTAGAGCATGTCTTTCACCTTACATTTCTAAACTCTGAAAATGGGGGGGTGAGATGCTTTATTTTTCTAGTGATTATAATTAATAGACACAATTAACTTATTTAAAATACCAGGTTTTGTTTGGCCTCCGTAAAATTAAAATGTCTCTCAGCTCCAAGTGGGGCTAAATCCTCGTTCACTACAAGTGCCCTTCCATACATGTTGGATGTTGTGGTTTATCACACATTCCACCATGTAACATTCACAAGAAATATTGATGACCAATATAGATTAGCTTCAACATTTTTATTAAACAATCCTATGTTTCAGTATAATTAACATAAAAATGAAATAAATCATGGAAACAGGTAACCATTTTATATGATTTATGCAGTATAAGATCGTGACAGATGAGGGCAAGCTCTTTTAATGTACAACGGGGAAAAATATGCTGTGATAAGTGAATGCTAACACTGTACCTTAAAATCAATAAATGCTGATGCAGAACAGTAATAACTCAACTGGTTTTAGACTTAAAGCCTCAGTCAAATTGAATCAAATTAATCTCCTCTGGAAATAGTATTCAGCATGTTCATACTTGCACACCATTAATTACATAAGGTTTAATTATAAAGCTTTATTAATCATCATGATATTTTAAATTGAAATTTTGCTATATAGTTATAATAAATTAAGACATATATATTAAAACAAGAAATACATAGCTGAGATGTTTGCGAGGAGTTATTAAGCAAAAGATTGAATGGTCGAATAAGATGTAAAAGTAAAGTAAAAAACAGACAAGGACAAATAATTTTATATTAAAAAATAAAAATTGAAACTTATATGGTAATTTTGACAAAAATCAACCTGTCAGACTTGCAAATACCTCACTTTCAAAAGCGAATTTGAAAAATAATCATCAAGGGAACTGCAATTATAATTCTGTCAAGCAACAAGGGAGAAAAACAAGACTGGATTCACTTATCCTGAAGTTAAAATTGTAAACACCTGCTCTTTATACTGGAATTTATACCAAAATTTCCATCTCTTTCTTTCTTGAAAGATACAACAAGACAGAGACTATGCCTCATCCTATATTTTGTACAAGGCTGTGTGCATTGGCAGTTCTCCATAAATATTGATGAGCGTAACAGAAGAGTTAACTGGGGTTTGTCCAGCAGTCGAAGAATAAATCCTCCACTAAATACTCCGGGGTTTTCAGAGATCTGATTATATCACCTACAAGTTTAGGACTTTGTTTTTCTCACCAGGTGTTTTTTTTATCCTGTTGTTATATTTTATTACATTGTTGCAAAGCCCTGACTGTTTAGAGTTCTGGCATCTTCTTTTTGGCCGATCTCCCAAAATGACATACATATAGGATACCCTGTTCCTCAGAGTACAGGCAAGTAATGCTCATGTTGTCCTGTTCACTTTTCTGCTCGCTCAGAATTTAGTTAGAAAAGGACTTTGTTAAGATAAATGTTAGTGTTCCCACTCTTCACCTCTCACCATAAAAGGGGGATTGAATAAAAAAATATGTAGATGAGTGTGTCTTGGAGAAACAGCAGCACTTTTATAAACTACATTGAAGTATTCCAAGGACTGAATTTTCCATTAGCATCAAAGTGATCATTAAATCCACTGTACTTAAGTGTTCCTCCTCATGCAATTTGAATGGTCTGTATTTTCATTTGTTTACAACACATCTGTAAATTTTTCTCTAAACAGATTGCTGCATTTGCTAAGCAACTGTTTTCTTTCTCCACATTTTCCTATGAACTGATATGAACTCTCTTTATGATGAGGGATAAATATATACAAGTTTTGTGGTTTTCTGTTATGTTTTCCTGCTTAGCATGTAAAACTAATTTTAAAACTCAAATGTGAAGATCACTGTAAAATTTGTGACCGTGACCTATGCAGGCTGATTTAAAGGAGGCAATATTATAGAGATTTTTCAAGTAACCGATGCGCCCCAGAAAGACCCCTTTTCTTCTTCACACACAATGTGATTCCACAATCTTAATTTCAATAATCCTCAAACAACATGTGCTGTGATCTGTTCTTAAATCAGACACTGAAATACAAAGAAATTTTGCCTGTTTGGGGCACAGAAGACTGTCCATGTTCCTCCAGCTTCTCTACTCCAAGCTTGTACACTGTCTTGAAGATTATATTCTCCTTTAAAACCTGAATCACTAAGCAAATACGTAAATTCACAAGATTTACAGGCCATTGTGTTCATCAGAGAACACTAACATGGCAGAGAACAGTTTTTACACATCTGCTTTGAGAAACCTACAGTACATCAATCCACACCAAATACCTGCACAAATATATTTTTGTTACACAAAAAAAAGAAAGGATTCCTAACTGCAATCAAACCTTAAGTGTATATAGTAGCTAGTTTCTTAAATTAAACTAATTCAGTTTCTACAGCCTTTCACTCACAGCTAACATATCATCAACAAGGGATATGGAGTGCTAAGCTATAAAATGCCAGGAGCTGTGGAAGGGGAGCTGGGTTTGGAGGATACATGCAAGAAGGCCTCAGGGTCATTAACTTCTCTCCTCAAAGCTTAGGAATGAGTATTTCCTTTCTTTCTTTCTTTCTTTCTTTCTTTCTTTCTTTCTTTCTTTCTTTCTTTCTTTCTTTCTTTCTTTCTTTCTTTCTTTCTTTCTTTCTTTCTTTCTTTCTTTCTTTCTTTCTTTCTTTCTCTCTCTCTCTCTCTCTCTTTCTCTCTTTCTCTCTTTCTCTCTTTCTCTCTTTCTCTTTCTCTCTTTCTCTCTTTCTCTTTCTCTCTTTCTCTCTTTCTCTCTCTCTTTCTCCCTTCCTTCCTTCCTTCCTTCCTTCCTTCCTTCCTTCCTTCCTTCCTTCCTTCCTTCCTTCCTTCCTTCCTTCCTTCCTTCCTTCCTTCCTTCCTTCCTTCCTTCCTCTCTTTCTCTCTTTCTCTCTTTCTCTCTCTCTTTCTCTCTCTCTTTCTCTCTCTCTTTCTCTCTCTCTTTCTCTCTCTCTTTCTCTCTTTCTCTCTTTCTTTCTCTCTTTCTTTCTCTCTTTCTTTCTCTCTTTCTTTCTCTCTTTCTCTCTTTCTCTCTTTCTCTCTTTCTTTCTCTCTTTCTTTCTCTCTTTCTTTCTCTCTTTCTTTCTCTCTTTCTCTCTTTCTTTCTCTCTCTCTTTCTCTCTTTCTCTCTCTCTCTTTCTCTCTCTCTTTCTCTCTTTCTCTCTCTCTTTCTCTCTTTCTCTCTCTCTCTTTCTCTCTCTCTTTCTCTCTTTCTCTCTCTCTTTCTCTCTCTCTTTCTCTCTTTTTGTCTCTTTCTCTCTCTTTCTCTTTCTTTCTTTCTTCCTTTCTTCTCTTTCTCTCTTTTTCTATTCCACTGGATCTCAGATGTTGCTGCCTTAATTTTAACCTTACATTAATTTCCTTGGCTGTGGTACAGTTTTAGTCCATAAAGTGCAGACTTCTAATGAAAATATTGACACAGCCTTAACTGAAGTGACGGAAATAGTGCTATTATCTTGCCTTGGACAGAGGGATGCTATTACAGAGATAAAACTTGTTAAATAACAAATAGATTCCATGTCTTTATTTGTGGAGTTGGATCGATACTCAGAAAAAATGAGAAAACAATTGTGAAGTTTTTTTGAATGGAAACCCAGAGTCAATAAGACGTTATTTTTAACTCTTTTATGTAAAATTTAAAACAAATTACATCAAGTGGGTTCTCATTTAATATTCACCCAAAGCAGACCTCACTGGCACATTGAAATCCTAAGATTTTTTCCCTTAATAAAGTTTTGGTCACCCAGTCAGCAAACTGAACCAATTTCTTGTGACCTATGTATGCAATCAAGCATCAGAACTAAATATTAAGATGAATTTTCTATGATAAAATTAAATATGAAGATATATTTTCACAAAACATATTTATTTCTTTCCAAACCAAAAGAACTTTACCCATGGGATGACATTCCCTAAAAATTCTCACCCCATGTTTACAGTTCATAAGGCAGTTTTAACCAATTTTTGCCGTGATGACGGAGGAGGTTGTTAGGGATTGTTTGTGATTTTGAGCAAGAAATATTCTCCCCATTCCTTTTCAGAATTACATTTGTTGTTTTATGTTGAAATATGTTATATTTCCTTCGAAATTGCTCACGTTACCCGAACCTTACGAACTATATAGCTCTACCTTAAAATAGGTTTGTGTGCGATCCATAAATATCATCTAACAAAATAATGTTTTTATAACTGTCAATTAATTTTTTTGCCAAAGTTAACACTTTAAATCCAAGTAAATTATTGTATCTACCCAGCCAAAAAAATGTCAAGTTCTCCATTAACTGGGGTATAAAACTGTCTGACTTTCCCTGCCGACAGAAATTGCAGATAACTGAAGAGAAACTGATTTAGCAGATGGTTAGACGTGCATGGTGAAAAGCTATATATACGTATGGATATATAAAAATATATATTTTGATTAATATTTTTCCCATTGGGAAGAGTGGCTGACCCAGTTCCGCTTCTTCTTTAGAAAGTGTTCCTTTCCAGACTAAACACAGACTTGGGTGGGGTTGTGGGGATTGTATGTATTGTACAGTACATATTTTCCCAGGAAAAAACAATCTTGGAGTGACTGTGGCTAGCCATGAAAGAGAAGGAGGGAGGCTTCTGGAGACGCCTCTGTGTGGAGGGTGTTAGAGGAGGAATCTGCCTGCCATGGAGAGCCTCTTGCTTCTCTTCCTAAACCCCGGGTTCCCACATTGCTTAGATAACAGGACAACTTTGACATACACGTGATCTCCTGCACCTATTGCTCCTGTTATTATTTTCTCTGAAAGCTAAATTATGCAAAGAATTTTACCATGGCTACCTGCCTACTTATTGCCTGAGTTATGGAAGTAATTACCACATGGGCAGTTCCTTTTTCTTCTCTTTTTAGCCACGGTGGTTCCTTTCAGCTTGCTTTCATAGGCCCACAAACTAATGGAGTTTCGCAGAAAATTGATTGATTACAGTCTGATCATTCTAGGTGTCGTCTGGTGTTTCCACATAGCTGAGAATGAACAGTTCATGAAGTACCAATTGCAACCTCCAGCTAAAGAAAGGCTCCCCAGGGAAAGCTCCCCAGGGCTTCAGGAGAGCTCTGACTGTTACCAGACTTTATAATTATTTCCCACACTTTTCCCCATCCTCTCCTACTTGTCCTTTCCCTTGTCTCTAACCCCCGCTGTCTAGGCAGGGTCACTGAACTTTAATTTTATGTCAGTGGCATTTGGCTGCAGAAGGGATTAAAGGCCAAGAAACGGCGAGACTAGGCGTCAGCGCAGGAGGTGGAGAGGGAAGGAATGAGAAGACACATGAGAGAAAAATGGCAAAGCACAGGCCAAGCTTTGCAGGGAGGACAGCCCTCCTCTTCTCAATAGGCAGCGGCCAATCTGTGGGGCTGGACACAGACCTGGTGGGCGTGGGAAAGGTTCACAACAGAGAAACAGCCTCTGCAGGAACAGGTATTACTGGCAGAGTTAGTCTAGCTCCTCTGTGCCTCACATGAAATGCGGTGGTGTAGCAACGAAAGCATTTCCCACACCAGCAGAGTTACAAAAGTGGAGGGAAGTTCATCATGGCAGGGAGATGAAGGTGCATGCAGACAGAGAAAGGGCAAAGAACATGGTAAGAATAATGTGCAAACGAAAGAAAAAATGAATCCTGGTAAAGGCTTCCTCTCCTCGTAAGCCTTGCAGGTGAAGGGAGCAGTTTTCTTCTCAGTTCCTCGTGGTAGAGCAAATACCTCAACCTCCCCAGGTACTTGGCTCCCTGGGCAAAACTTTTCATCCTTGCAAAATAAAATGCAGCTCCCCTCACCCTTCAATATGTGTGTGCAGGGTGTACACAGACAGGCAACTAACATTTGCAGCCATAAATAACATAGGAGCTAACTTTTAAAAACCGCAGGTTAAAGGATGAGGACTGCCATGACGCACACAGAGAGGTTGAGATCAGAGGAGCAGCTAAAAGGGGTTGGGAGAAACAATGAATCCCCTTGTTCTGAGTCATATTTATGAGTGCTCCATTGCACCTAAAGTTCATATTTTATTGGCTAGGCCATGGGGTTTCCCCATTTGCTCATCTCTTAAAATAACACCCCTGGTTAAAATTTCCTATAAAACATACAAATGCTACAGCAGGCAGAACTTGTCAACCCTGACAACTACATTATTTAAGTTTGTGGGTGAGGTACACCAAGCAGGAGCTGGTTTGTGTTTTGTACTGACTTATGAATTTGTTCCTATAAAAAACAAGTAGAAAAGGAGAGGTTTTACATCTCAACTCTCCATTCAGAAACTTCACACTCATATTGAATGATACTCTAAACGTTGACTTAGAATGTTTACCTCTCAACTCTTTTTGAGCAACTGCTCTGGTGCAATAGTTTGAGAACTTGGATTTATCAACTGGTATTATACAACTCAATGGCATGTGTGGTACCTTGCCAGAATGTGGCTTTACTTTTTTTCTCACTGTAATTCAGAGCAAACTGAGACATTAATTATTAATGAAGCAGAGCCTAGAAAACTAACAGGACAGCTAGTGCTGATATATCATATCTATCCATAGCTGAGAACCAGTGGATTTGCAGAAGCAAAATTCCACTTTACTCTCTTTTTGGAGGAGAATCAGGAAGAAGTAGGAATTTGAATAGCTGAAATTTCTGTTAGATTTATCTTTATCTGACTTAGCAATATTAGCCATTCAGACCCCACGAGAACCTAAGGGTCTTTTTTAGCCTCAGTGATTCTGTGATTTTATCCTTTTGTATGCTGTATCTATTGAATGAAATTATTTTCATTCTAATTGTCATGTATTTGACCATAGCCAAAATAATGAAGCTATATTCATACTATCTGGAAAAGCTGCACCCATAATCCAGATAAATTGTCATAAATTAGTAACAGTTTGTCTAGACGTATCCATTTAAAATATCCCTTTTTTAAAAGCGAGAGGGAAATATAGGTGGGGTATTCAACTATAAGATACTGCAAAATAATTTCAAAAATATACCATCTTGGACTTTTATGATGTAAATGGCATCAGTTTTGTTAAACCTAGATTATAGAAGAGGAAAAAGGAGGGACACTGAATGATTAGTGAGTCTGATTTTGGAGCAGTGGACAAATAGAACCTGATGGCACCTGGTGCCTGGAACCATAAGATTCTTGTGGTATGGTTTGCAAAAACATTAGCTGAGAAATTAAAAGAGTGGGCGAACAGTAGTATGGATGATAAAACCATGGGAGCAAGAGCAAGCCCAGCACACAACCCCATGACAGCTGTAGTCTTTGTAGTGATTTATGATGGCTGAAATCCAGCAGGAGCATAGTTTTGGGAAGCTTGTTCCCAAGGTTACCTCAGCTGGGGTATCTGTCAATAACTACAAGTCATAACTTGCCCGTGATCCTGAAGGTTAATCTGCTGCTCATGACCAGGTTACCTTGCTGCCTTGTGCATGAAATGTGTGCAAAGGTTTTGCAGCAAATATGTCATGGCCCCAGCCTTGTCTAAACATGACAGTCAGAAAGTGAAATGTCTGAGCGACCAAAAAGGAAAAACCTGAAGAGCCTCAGACAGAGAATGAAAACAGTGTGGTCCTGTTTTCCAGTCCATAAAATGCAGATGAGCAACTACTTCTGTGTTCACTTCTGTGTGCTCTCACTCTTTTACCTTGCAGAGTACTAGAATAGTTTTCTTCGTGTGAATCCTCTTTTTACTCTGCCTACATGCTCTGTAAAATACTGCACTACTGAGAGCCTCGAACACCTTGTTTTTCCTCCTGGTGACCTCAAGCATAATTTTAGAAAGGGCTAAAAAATAAGCCCTTCTATAAGGGCAACAAGCCTATTTACAGTTCTTAAAACAGACTATTTTACAAAATAACAAAAAAGAAAAAAGAAACACCAGAATTAAAGTGCCAAAACTGAGATTTGAGATCTGATGCCATGGAGAGACTGTGTGACTAGTTTAGCTCTTGTTCTCGGAATACAGACTTGTGCCTCTCTGAGGCATGTGTGCATGCGTATCAGTCTGTGTGCATGGCTTTGTGTATGTAATATAGAAAGCATGTAAATCTCTTCAGTTTTAGTCATTGGGATTTTTTCCCCCTTAAATCATAATATTCTTTCCCATCAATACGATGTAGCTTTAGCAGCCCTGACCTTTCAAGCTGCCTGTTTGGGACAGTGTTTATCAGATGACCGTTTGACCTCCTTGTTAATTGTACTTAATTACATCCTGTTGTAACATTTTGCAATAAGGAGGAGAGTTTATGGATCTGCTCCAAAGAGCTGAAGACTAAAACGGCAGCAGAATTCAGTGGTATGAGGTGCTGAGTAATCTTGTAGATACGTCAATAAGAGCTGTGCCTTGTCCAGTTGATTGCAAAATTGGATCCCGAGACTGTTCCTTTTCCATTCAGGATTCTTGGTACTTCTGGGAATAAAATCACACAATTTTCTTTGTTCTGAGAAGGGCTTCTTCTCTCTGACTCTCATCTTGGAGCTTTCTCTAAAGAGATCAAGGAAGGAGTGAGAGATGCATCAACAGTTCTGCAAGGGCTGAAGTTCACATGTGATGAGATAAAAGAGATGAGCTATACGTGTTCTTTTTGTGGTTTTCCAGAGCTTCAGAGTTGCTCATGCTTCCCCACACTTGCAAGTTCCCATAAGCTTACTGCAAGTTGTATAATATTTGGTATGAGATGTTCTGTGAATTGATGATTTATGGGCACATCTAAGATTTCCTTCAAGAGCAGCAATTATCTCCTGTAGTTGCAGAAAAACAAAAATGAAAACGAATCAACATCCAGAAACAGATGCACTTCTTGAAAATGGGCACCCTGAAGGCTCAGAAAGCAACTTCAGACATATATATCCACACATATGAATACACATACACACATATCCTTAGCTGATGTGAATAATTCAGCTATATTAGTAAACAGTGCTGATAAATACTAAGTTAAAATCTTGCTCTAGGACTTTAAGAATCACAGGGTAAAAGAACATAGGTTAAATTTTATTTTATTAAAACACTTAGACTCATTGGATAAAAAATATGTATCGTGAAAAATTAATTGACTGTGGTAGTGACCTACACATATTTGTAGCATTATTGTAAATGGTTGATCGTCAAGCATGAGTCATATTCTACATAAAAAAGACAAGTTATTGGTGCTGTGCTCTGAGACTCTAGGCTGACACAGTACTGCCAGTGATTATTACTGCGAAGTGAACAGTGTTCCTGTGAGAGTTAAAATTCTATATTAAGTCTTTCAGGTAGCCAAGGTTAAACCTACAGTTCAGCTACACACAATTGCATTTGCATAGTTAAATATTTTTACACGTTTATTTAAGTTACAAGCTTATATGATTAAAAATAAAACATATAATTTGCTGAATATTACAAAGGTAATTAAGATATTATAATGTTTAAATCCGCTTCAGTATTAATCAATAGGAAGTATAATTGAAATCATACAACTAAATAGGATGACTTTCAGGAAAGGATGCAGTGAGTTTTTTTCAGAACATTAGAAGTATGTGTGAAGTGACATGATATACTATTGTTTATCGAAGTAGTTTAAAATTAGGTATAATTTCAGAATAAAGTTATTTATTTTCTTTGATTTCTTGGTGTGCTTCTTTAGTACAGTCTTCTGATGTCTCTTGAGATGAGTATTTTAACCACCTGGCTCTTCAGCAAGTAATTTTTTTTTGTCATCATTTACTAGACTGTTGAATTGGTAGTCATGTTTAGCAAGGCTATATATCATAATGAGAGTACATTTACAAGGAGATGAATTTTTTTAATATATAAAATTTTTAATTTAAGTAAATATATTTAAAATGTATTTTATAAAATGCATTCCCATCTATATTTATATGCATGTATATATATTACTATATGTATATGGTAATGGAAAATCCTAAGACAGTTTATGTTATGAAGTGAATACTAAGTATATCGAGTTCATGTTGCAATCCCTGTGGCATAATGGAGGGACTAATATCATTAATACTAACAATGTATTTCCCCCATTTTAGTTTCCCAGCAGTTGTGTTTTGCTCTCTCTATACCTGTACATATTTGTTTGAAATTGAAAAATACAAAGGATGTACTTACTAGCATGTGTGTGATTGGGAGAGACCTAATGTAAAAGAGGTTCACACAGGACTTGAATTAATGAAACAGGCACATGCATGGACTTAAAACTTGGCTCAATAGGCACAGTTTCTGAATAAGTTATGACCTGTTCATCCTGTGTTTATATTGCCATCTGCTGCTGTAAGGGAGTGAAGCTTCTTTTCTTAACATTATATCAGCTTGGGTCAATGAGATTTGCCATGGACTCCATTAAACCATGCTGCTTCGGCTTGTCCACAGGCAGGGAGTGTGCTCTCATCAAAATGGGAATGAAAGCAAGCCCCCAAAAGAAGAGACTGTGATGCTTTCTATTTTGGGGATGGGCAACAGATGTTTCTATATTACTTGAAAAAGAAAAAACAGGCCTATCACCAAAGATTAGGGCAGTAGTTGCTTCTAAACCTAGTAGAAACAAAGGTTTAGTTCAAACATCTGCAAAGGCAAAGATTGATTAGATGTTGTAAAATGCATGCCAAATATTCTTAATAGTGTGGTTCCAAAAAGACTGAATTTGAAATAAAAGCACTATGTTAGTAGGAAGGTCCCAGCTCATTCTTACCCTCTGCTCAGAAAGACGCACATTTTGTCTGAGGCACATCAGCTCAACTATTAGGGGTGGAGAGAAGTCGCTATTATAACATATAATACGAGCTTCAGGAGATCATCTTTGCTGTTCCAGAGATGTGTTACACCCATAGATGCCTTTAAAATCAACCTGGATATTGTGTTCATAACTTGGTGAAGAATATAAGAAATTATGTCCCAGGTGGAATAACAACGAAAATGCAGGAATGATACAAGCATGTCCATGGTCCTGGGCACCCAGCTCTAGGTGGCCTTACTTGAGCAGGAGGGTTGGACTAGATGACCTCCTGAGGTCCCTCAGCCATGATGAGACTCTGGGATTCTGTGGTTACAGAGAAGGGGGATCTTGCTCTCATCATCTACATCAATTGCTCAGGCAATTGCTGGATATACAGTTCTGTGTGCTGAAAGTATCATGCTTTTTCTTTCTGCTTTGAAAATTATTTTCTTTTTTCTTATATCATTTTGAGACATCTGTGTCTCTCTCCGCAAGTCTGCCCTTAGTAACCTACTGTGAGGGATCACCATCTATTATCACGCTACCTGGAGCTAACCTGAGCTCTTTTATAGCATAAATACTTTTTTGTGAAGATTGCTTTTCCTTTCTTCTGCTGCTGCATGTGTAATGCTAGATGGCCAACCCAGAGATCTTTTAATTCACTAACAGTCAGTGAGTTTCTGCCCTGAAAGAAGGTCCAAATGTTCATTAGCTTTGGTAAGATTTCTATTTCTTTCATGAAAAAAATAGTCCAGGTGTTTTTTCCTTCTTGTTGAGGGGACTTATTCCACATGGTGGGTTATATGTGGGTGAAATAATCTCGCTTTGTGTTGAAAAAATCATGATCCGATTAGAGTACCAGAGCTACAGAGGGTGCAATTTGAATCAGTGTAACAAGCTGTTAAAATCACAGCCAGCTCCCAAACTGGCTGTTAAAACCTACTGCCTTAAAGTACCACTCCTCACCTCTGCTGCCCAGTCTCCTCGCTGCTCTTCCTTCTCATTCTCTTCCTGTTTGCCCCCGGCTGTAATGAATGGGAGGGCCTGTCCCTGATGTGCTTCTCCCCCGTAACTCTGTTTCCTGGCTCCACTGCTTCAGGTTTCCTAGGAGGATCCTTGGTTTTGGCCAACAGCAAGCATGCACAGGGCAAATCTTCAAAATGAGAGCTATCATTTACATAAGATGAAATGCAAGTCTCTTTAAATTTTTAGTTTTTAAGGTAATGACTCAGTACAGTGATTAGCCCCACATACACTTGTGCACAGAAAGTAGAAATCTGAGGAGCTCTGATTTCATATGAGACATACTGACATACTGGCTAAGCCCATGGCCTGTGATCAGCTATTTTTTTGCAAATGCATTTAATAACCTGTCTGTAATACAGCCTATTAAATGTGGGTTGTATCAAAAAAAGCATGATCAGCAGGTCGAAGGAGGTGATTCTGCCCCTCTACTCCTCCTTCATGAGACCCCACCTGGAGTACTGTGTTCTGCTCTGGGGTCTTCAACATAAGAAGGACACGGACCTGTTGGAGCGAGTCCAGAGAAGGGCCACAAAGATGCTCAGAAGGCTGGAGCACCTCTCCTACGGAGACAGGCTGAGAGAGTTTGGGCTGTTCAGCCTGGAGAAGAGAAGGCTCTGAGGAGACCTTATGGCAGGCTTCTAGTACCTAAATGGGGACTACAAGAAAACTGGAGAGGGACTTTTTACAAGGTCATGTACTGATAGGACAAGGGGTAATGGCTTGAAACCGAAAGAAGGTATATTTTGATTAGATATAAGGATATATTCTTCATCATGAGGGTGGTGAGGCACTGGAACAGGTTGCCCAGAGAAGCTGTGGGTGTCCCATCCCTGGAAGTGTTCAAGGTCAGGCTGTATGGGGCTTTGAGCAACCTGGTCTAGTGAAAGGTGTCCCTGCCCATGGCAGGGGGGTTGGAAGTAAATGATCTTTAATGTTCCTTCCAATCCAAACCATTCTATGATTCTATAATGCAAAAAATAATTGTTAATTTGTAATATGTAATAAAGCATTTTTCTGCTCTCTAAATGAGATGTCCTTGAGGGTTTCTTCCCTCATTGTTATAGCTGGACTGGTTTTTATGGAATGTTTGGTCAGTGTTAATGAGTATGGGTAATATTAAAGTACTCAGATGTGAGCACATGCTAAGCAGAAGATTGTCATATCCAGTTCAGCATGCAGACACAACTTCCATAGAAGCTTTTCTGACAAATTCCACAGTGGAAAATGGATGGAGTTTGTTAGAAGACATGTGCAAATGCTAAATGGTGGAGCGACTCCCCACCTCTGGGTGGAAGTGAGCAGAGGGTTAACATGAGCAGGAACTAAAGAGATGTGGGTAGATAGAATGGGTTTTAATGTTTAGCTTTTACTCCCCTGCCAGTTGCCCTATGATGATATATGCCCTTTCACCCTTCTCAGAAGTTATGTTCCATCTGTATACTTTTACAGTGTCAAAACAGTTATAACTTACACCTATTTTCTGACCATTGCATCCCAGAGGTATAACTTTTGTTCCTATTCAGTTGCAGCTGAACCCAAGAGGGATTTTTTTTTCTGTCATTTGTTAACCTTGAGGTTGTGTTGATCTGACATCCTGACTTTCACACACAGTCAGAAACCTGGGAATAATTGTTAGTTTTCTTTGTGATGATCTGTGGTTAGAGAAAAACAAAATTAAATATGAGAAAAAATGGAAGTCTATTGGCAGATGGTGTCAAAATGTACCGACTTTGCCAAAGCCCAGCCGGAATAGACATCTTTGAAAATGCAGACAGAATTAACAATCTCAGGCATGGTGGTGTAAGGATGAGGTAACTTATCTATGCATTAGCTCAGAACTTCCTAATACTTTTATCTTTTCTCAAATCTGTTCTCTTTTGTCCAGTAAAGTTTTGTTTATCCCTGATGAAACCAAACACAACCAGAAATCTATTTTTAACATAAATATTTGTGATTAGAGTGCCTTTGTAATACAGTATGACTTAAAAAAATGAAGAAATCACACGGTCCTTACTTATTACCTTCAAAATAGCAAACTGCATTGCCTCCCCCGAGGGCTTTGGTTGTGATGTCTCCATCTTTTGGCACACATTACTACTGACAGCACAAAATAGGTCCATATACAACCTATTACTGTTAATCCTAGAAGCTGTGTCCAGCTGAACTTTCAACTTTAAAATTTATAGAAGAAGATTCAGCTGAGATTTATTCTGCCATTGGTAGTAGAATTAAAAAGCATATATATGCAGTGTATGTACAACTGAACAACTAGAGTGAAAGTTTTGCATTCAGGAAATTGAAGGGTACAATGCAGTATACTGAAGAAAATTAGGGGGGGGGAGAATTAGATTTTGACGAATCACTTTGAAAACTATATATTATACTAAGATTGTCATGGCACCCAGACTTAGATTTTTATAATTCTGTTCACTTCTAAAACTCAAACTCTTTATTTTTGTAATTTATTCTTACTCTTGTGCTGGCCGTGATCAAACCAGCATGAGAAAAGCAGGGTGTTGCTTCTCCACTTATTCTGAAAGCCTTCCAGCATTTCATTATTATTAGAGCAGCTGCAGTGTAGCACTTGTTTTGACTTGTTGAACAAGTGAATTTGACTTGGAAGATATAGAGAAAAGTAAATTGAATGAATAACACATGTTTACCAATGAGATTTTCAACAAAACATTGGCTATTGAATGAGATAGCTATTTTGTCCCATGTTTCAGTGGGAAGCAACAGGAAGGCATCCTAGATAATGTCACGGTGTCCAGAGCACCTGGGAGACCAGCCATGAGAGAGCTGAGCTCACTTATGTCTCTTTGGTTGAGATATTTCTTTAGGTCTGTGCTTACAAAAGTTGCTGGTAGGCACTGTTACATGATTCCTGGGAATTCCTTCCTGCTGAGGGTGAATGCTGAAAGCTTTTGTCTACTAACCGAGGTCTAATTCTTAAAATATTTCATGAAAAATATTTATTGTTTAATGTATTCATTTATATTCTACCACACTTTTGTAACGTCTTCTGTTATTTTCCTAGTTGCTGCCTATCACTTGAATACATTGCCGGTACATTTAGAAGGGATTAGAAAGTAGAAATTACATAATTTTAAAGTCCACCTTAGTAATAATTTGGTGTTTCGAACTACTTTGACTTTTTCAAATGTATATGTTTTTAATTGATAAGAATCTATCAGATCTTATTGAGTACAACAACAAAATCAATAACTTAAAATTTTAATAATACGACTGTTCTTTCCTGGTCGTTCTCAAAAGATGTAATACTAAATGCTTGGCTAAGATATATGAATATTCTAACTTATTTTTTTATAAAGTATGGGACATTGAAACACATTTCTTCTATGAGGGTTAAAGAAAGAAAACTAATATGTACTTGAAAAAAGTTCAGGCAATATATTATTATTATTTAAAATTATGTTTTTCCTTTTTATTCTTACTCTGTGTTCTGTTGCAGTTACTGAAGGTGTTTCATTGACTTTACCTTGACTTGAAATACTTTGCAGTTCATACAGTTCAGTAATTCTGTGCAATTAGGGAAGGAATATTCTACCTTTAAAAGTCTGGATTCAACAAACAATAGACAATTTTTCATTTCTAGAAAGTGCCACTGACTGCACAGTATTTCATCAAACGATTTCAAACTGTCCCTAATTTAGTTAAACAAAATAGCCACATTTTGCCCTTTGATGTCAGTAACTGACTGAAAATAAATAGTTTAGTGAAATAACTAAATTTACAGCACTGTAACTTGCTTCAGAATATGACCTATCAAGCTTTCTGCTTTGTATTTTAATAAGAAGGTATATTTTATGTAAAAGCAATTTACATCATTCTTTCAAAACCACATCTGTAAACCTATAATTACTTTAAATACAACCAGTCTAATAATAATAAATACAGAGAAACTCAAATATACAGTACTGCAATAAAGCAGTTCTTAAGAAACAGAACTTTTGCAATGAAAAAAATAGTAAAGTTTCTGCAGATGTGCCCTCTCTAATTAAGCAAAATTCTCACTGATTATGGAAATAGCTTTGCCTCAGTTGGAAGGCGATCAGAATTTGGATTAAGATTCTGACAATGAGTTTTGTGTTTGAGATAGGATATGTGTGGAATGCAATTTTGGGAACACCTATTTTCAAACTCTGCCGACGTTATTGGCTTAAGGGATCCTTATACATCTGCTCTTTGGCTTTGAGTATGGGCTGATCCATTTTAACAAGGGATAAGAAGGTAAATTCTAAACATCCCCAAGACACATAAACAGACATGACTGAAACCTGTGTAATGTATTTTCCCACCTCAGCCTGGAGAAGGAGATGAAGAGGGAAATGAAGGGTTATTAAGACTAAATTACCCACTTTCCCTTATTACTGGCTACAGAACAGTTAGGGAGGGAAAATGGGTAAAAAGAAATGCAGAAGACTTGGTACTAAAGGGAGAACAAGATAGTGGGCATATAACTCTGAAGCTTTGTAGTTAAAACACTCAGTTGAATGATTGTCTAGTAAATGCCTAATCTCAAATTAATTAAAAAAATCAGATGTAGAAACAAAAACTCATTCTCATTTTGACTCCCAACTCCTGCACTTCTGTGCAGGGGCCCAGGATGTCCCACTGTTAATCAGCACCTGGCAGTTAGGATACAGTCAGCAGCAGCAGCTGATAGGGATGGAAATGTCCTTTGGCTGAGCAAAAGCTATCTCTCAGTCCTATTCTCTGAAATGTAGATAAACTCCTCTGTTCTTCTTACTGGCTGGTGCAAGACATCTGACCCTTAACAAACAGAAGTGTCTCTCCACTGGTTGTATCAGGCAGCCATCTCTTCTGCCTGAAACAATCCTCTAAGGACAGGTGACTATTTTTATCAATGTGTAACTCAAAACAGATTTCATGAATCTAGATCAGGATTCTTACCATTCCATAAAACAGATAAAACCTGTTAAAGAAGTAGTGATTAGACAAGTATTTACATCGTCTGCTTTTTTTTCCTTTTTTTTTTTTTTAATTTAACTTCGGGAAAATATTTTTTGACACAGAAGTACCTTGAAAATCCACTTGATTTGAAATGTTTTTTAGTATACTGTTATCATCATTCAAGGGCCAATGAGCAGAATGAAAAAGCTGCCATATACTTCAACAAATGATGAATTAGATTTTTTATTTTTAAGACTTCCAGAGTAAAAAAGTGTAAAAGTAAAAAAGTATATCTCATACTTGCTGAGATAAGCTTAAGTTTTAACATTGACATTCATTTTCTACATTGTAAAAGCCCAAAGTTACAAAGCTTTAAAAAATATTTTAAAAATTTTTATTTGGTCTCCTCAGCTGAGAATGATGTTATGAGGAATGTGCTTCTTAATTGCTCTCCGATGTACTTAAAATATTTACACCTAGCACAGCTGGTTTGTTTGTTGTTTTTTTTTAATCCTTCATACTGCTCTAGGATCACATCTTTTCTCCTATCCACATGACATACAAAGCATTTGTTGCCTTATTTAGTAAAAAGTCGCTTTGAATAGTCTAATCATGGAAGAGAGAATATGGTTCTAGATTTTGAATGCTGTAGAGAAGAGCAAGAATGAGGTAAACAGCTATTTGGTGTCTGTCTTTTCACAGTAGCACGATAGCTAATTCCTAGGGCCTCTGACCTTTTAGTGTCCTGTAACAGAGTACTTGCATTAATCTGTTGCTTATCTGTCACCTACCACATTTGATATTTCCAGCCTCTGCTTTCAATTATCAGTCATTAGAGGCAGCATTGAGTAATTTCAGGAGAAAACGCCTGGAACCTTTGACCTGTTTTTGTCAGATAACCGCAAGTGTTCACTGTAGATAAACTATCATTTCATTATATTCAAGATGTAAACGAGTGTCGTTTGTAGTGTATCGGCTTACTGTAACCTTTATCACCTTGAAGTGATTAAAACTGACTGGTTTACTTAGTGCTTATACAAGGAATTCAGAGTCAAACAGTGAAATGCAGTGAGATTAGTGTAAATGGCCTCTCATACTTACATAGTCTATAAGATCCTCCATTTTGCCTTGGCGTGTATATTTAGTAGTTAAACAGTGACATCAAGTTGAATAGTGAGGTTTTTCTATTTGTGAATCCATTTGGGATCCTGGGATCTTACATTGTAAAATATCTTATTACAACTTATCTCTGCTTTGATCCCTAAAGAAGCTTTCACTTTCCCTGTGTCACCACATACCAACCTCTTCAGGAAAGGCAAAGCACATGTCACTGGGGAGCTAATCACTAAAGAAAGAGCACATCTAATAGACCCTCATGCACTATGACCTAAACTCATTGTTAGCACTTTTTTTTTTTCATTTTTTAAGCTCAGTCAACAATTAACCAGACAATTATAGCTGAATTGGTAAAATACCAATTACTTATTATATTGTCTATCCATATATGTGCTTTATATTTTTTTCCAGAAAAAAAATCCTTTTGTTAATGAAAATTAGTGCATGGTATTTTCTTCTGGTGTAAAATATGACCCTTTGCCAAAATAACTTTTTGGTGTAAATTTGTCTTCATTCTTCTTAGAGTTGGGCTTAGTATTAATACAATATGAATGTTTCATTAGTTTGCCACATGGGTGGAAAATATTGTTCTTTCCTATCTTACACACAGGTGTCTGTGATATTCCCCTGAGCCATGATTTGTCTGATGTAACCATAGTGCTGAATATATTAGTTTCAGGTGTTACAAAAATAACATTTTAAAAAGTCGATGCTAAGAATCCTGATCAATGAGAGCGAATGAAATAAAAATTGTTGTAATAAGCATTGACCCTAAAATTCTAGCTATTTTTGTTTAGAAAAACTATATTCCTCCAATGGTTAAAAAAAGACTTCCTGATTTTCTGGTCAACTGATTTTTAGATGCTGTGATCAGTCCCACAGAGATGTATTTTGGCCGATGAACTGAGCAGAAGTGGAATGACATGAGAATGCTCCGGAAGAACTGAGCACTTAAAAATCTTAACCTGTATTTTTTGGGCTGCCAGTGTTGAAAAACTCTTGCTTGTGAAATAAAAATTGGTGACACGGTGCCCCCATACTTCATGCCATTTCAGTAGGAGAAAGGACCTGAGAGATATTCTACTTAGCATTCACAGTCTTCCCTAACAAGGCATGTATTAGATGCAGAAGGGATTAAGATTTGTGTATTGTTTTCAGTATTAAAATACTCACTATCATTAAATAACTTTTTGCTTTTATAACTTGGCTATCATTCTAGCCATTAGTCATTATTGCAACATCACCGTCACTGCTTTTTTGTACAGTCTGCTGTATAATGCAAGATCTTGTCTGAATTTGTTAAAATTGTTTTTGTGTTTTGTACTTTGGCTGACAGAAATTGGCAGTTTGAGATTCTGGCTTCACTGTGGAGAGCGGGAGCTCCCTGGACTGAGGTTTTCCGTGGCGGTCGGTGCCTGTGTGCTGCACCCTCCATCTCTGCAGGCCCTCGCTGCTCCTGGGTCTTGCTCTGCATGTACACACTGCCTCAGCCCAAGGAAATTTTGAACTCGTGTCCCTTTCAGATGGCAGTGCTGTCTCTTCCTTGAGTATACATGGAAACACAAATTAGTACTCCCTGTGCGAGCTGTAATAATTATTTTTGGGCCCATCAGGAAGCGGCGATCAGTATTCGTTCAGCAGTTGAGTGGTCCTGAGAGAACCCTACTGATGCTATCACAGGGTATCATGCAGGTTTCTGTCAATACTATAGCATATACGAAGAGAACTGCTGTTTCCAAACTAAAGTTATTAATTAGAAGGTACTTGTAAGAAAACAGAGAAAATGAAGCCTCAAACCCAAATAAAAATGAAAGAGGATTTCCATCATTTAAACCTTTAATCAGCATTTAATTCTCTAACGCTTACTCGTAGTGAGTAGTGCTTAGTTACCCATGCATGCTAGGAAGTGCTTTTGAATAAATACCAACCTGAGACATCAGAAAGGATTTTTGCACTAAGTTTGCCTTTAAAATATTTTTCATTTGAAGGTTGTTGACATATCTGTTCCACATAAGCTTCAAAATGTTCAGTTATAACCTTAGAAACTTGTAGCAGACTCTTTGCACTACAAAAAAAATCCTCCTTGGTTCAATGTATTTGCATATGTCCATCTCTGCCAAGTTTTCTCTGAAATGAAAGGCTTTATGTGGACATTAAACAAAAAAAGCAAACAAACCCCAAACCTCAAGTCAGATCTCTGTATATATCTCAGAGTTCAGAATTGAGCAGCGGAGTTGCTAAACAGCCTGTATCCTGTTTCTCTTCAGTAGCAGCCCATTCATCTTCAGGTACAGAGCAGCCAGTTTACATGCTTCTGCCTCTTTTCTGCGTTTTCTCTGCATGTACTTTTTCTATGTAGTGTACGATAACAAACCCAAGTAAGCTAAATACACACTTAAGCCAAGTAAACCTCACAGTTAGCAGACAATTTTCCTTTTGTCAGGCAGGAGAAAGTTCATTTTCACTGAAGATTAAATGTTCCTATAGCCTATATATTTTATTTTGATGGTTCTTAAGACAACACAGATTTGTATATTAAAAATATGAGAGCAAAAACAAGGATAGTTTAGATTTTTGGAAGTGTGAAAGGGAAGTACACTGTAAGGGCCTAGCTACATGGCCACAGGTGACTTAACTAGTAACTATTGCTCTGAAAATAATGTAAATACTTTGCTTTCAATAGCTCTCACTTTAATATGTGTGTAACTGTACCCTTGTATGGCAAATCCAAAATGTATCTTTTTTCTTTTAGTGCATTTCTATTTTGCAAGACCACATATATATTGTAATAATACACACATGCAGGTTTATATTAAAAAATATATATATATTTATACACACAAACACATGCACATTGTGTATGTAGACAAAATTGCTTGGGTGTATGCATAGACATGAGCATATAAGTATAAATATATATTATAATAACATACACATTTTATTATTTATACATGTAACATTTGGTAATCTAAATAAGAGTGGGGATTATAGGAGGGTACATTTAGTAGAGCTGGCTGAAGCCATAAATGTTTAGCTGGTTATCCAAACTGAATCCCAGTTCTGAGTGGTTTAGGTTTTGTCCACCACCAGTAAAACCAAGCACCTATCTTGTGAGACAGGCAGAGCTTCTCCAGGAGTGAGAAGTTCTCTCTTCTCACAGACCACAGCTTCTTCTCAGATCAGTGATACACTACACTCTGTGGCACTGGAAACCATGGATCATTTTCCTTTCCACGTTTGTTAATATCTGAAGTATTGATCCCATAAAATGGTTATCAGCTAGTACAGTGTCCTGTAGGTCCCTTGCCACATCAAAACACATATTCCATTGCAAAACTCACTTATAACTCAGGGTCACAAATACAGCAGACAGTGGAATTAGCCCCAAATCAGTTATAGACTCAAATAAATTAAAATCCTCTGTTTATTCCTCCTTAAAATTCTGTGCAATCCTGAATTAATCAATTATGAGGTTAACTATTTTATTTTAAATTCTGGCAGTGTCAGAAGCAGTGGGAGCTGTCCCTGCCCACCCACAGCAGGTTTGAGGGGACTTCTCATGCCAGGATTGGTGCTTCCTTTGTGTCAGGGTGCCAGGACCACTCAGCCCTGATTCATGGCTCCTTCTTCTGACCACTGGCAAGATGATGCTTATGCCATTAGAGTACTACCAACCTGTGTTAATTTATATTATGTAACTGCTTCTTAAATATATAGTAGTTGCAGTGCACTTTACTTCAGGATTTATTACGTTAAGTGGAAATGAGCAGCATTCCTCTCATCTGCCTGGTTCTTAGCAGCAATTAGTGTTTTCCAAGTCATCTATGCCTCTGACATTACTCCTGCTGCGCTTATGACTAAACCCAAGTCCTAAATCCTTTTGCAGCTTTTAGTTCGTCCGTATTTCTAGTTACTTTACAACATGCCCTCTTTCAGCTCTTTTTTTGATATTCTTTCCACTCCAGCTTCTGGAATTTGTATAAAAGCCACTGAGGGTTTTTTCTTTTGAACTGAAGACACTGGGCTAGTGGAATTTCCTTTAACTGGAAGTATGTCTGGGCTTGTGGTTTTATTATTTGCACAGTATTATATTGTCCTGTTTGTTTACTCCCAAGCACAGTGAACACTCCATTAATCATGGGAAATGGGCATTCATTTCACCTCTTTAATTTACAGTCAACTCTTTTTCTCACAGTTGAAAGGGACAAGGACTTCTCCCACCAACGAAGGCACTACAAAGAGTTTCGCTTTGACCTTACTCAAATCCCACTCGGAGAGGCAGTGACAGCAGCTGAATTCCGGATATACAAAGATCGAAGCAACAGCCGCTTTGAGAATGAAACAATTCAGATTAGCGTATATCAGATCATCAAGGAGTATCCAAACAGGTACCCTGTTTGTACAAACACATCACATGTCAAATAACGTCTTGTGTTTCTATCTTGAGTCGGGAGACAATAACTAATCATAACCATACCCTCGGCAAGGCATCATTGCTATCACTGTGGCTTGTGCAATATTAATTCCTAGGCAACAACAACTAATACTGTTCAAGAATGAGACTTATCTTCAAAGTAGTTTATTCCAGGTTTATGGAGAGTCACATGTTCAATCTCACCAAATAATCTGGCCATGCACAGAGGGGGTGAGAGTTCGTGTTCTCAGTGAGCAAATGGTGGAGCTGTACACACAGTCTAAGCATCTGGATTTAGGAAATACACCATTTGCTGACACTGAGGTACTACCCGCCAAAATTCATTTAGCTCCTTAAAGGCAGATAGATTATTCGACTTTGTTTACTTTTGAAGCAGCATGGCTTTTTGCATGTGTTTTAATATTCTGCAGAATGTAATTAAAGAATAAAGTCATGCACCAATTTTAAGATGACATATACACACTTAACACATGCTGCTCACCATGAGAATTAAAACAAATATGACGTTATGCATGAGCAAATCTCTGAATCTAAGTTTGGAGAGCTCTGTGCATGACATATTTCCAAGAGTCTTCAAGACCTGAGTAAATGGTCAGATTTCACCAGGCAAAGTAGTTAAATACCTGAAAATTCCCATTAAAAACTACTAGCAATTCCAAGATGCTTCTGAAAAAAAATCTACATATACACAAAATTTGGGTTTTGAAACTAAATTAGTGTATGTCTTTTCTCAGAAAAATTGGGGGGGAAGTTTTGTTTTGAGATAGATTAAAAAAAAAAAAAAAACCCATCTTGGAACAGATAAAATATTTATAACCTGAGCACGTTTAGCAAAAGCAAAGAAGATGACAAACTAAACTTGCGGAGTATTCTGGAAGAAAAAAAATACCACTTAGGTCAAAGCCTGGGCCAGAGTTCAAATCTCTTTTCTGCCAACAGAAGCTTGAGCTTGTACCTTCCAGGTGAGATCTGTGAACATCAAGTTATAAAATTTTTATGGCTATAAACAGGGAGTTACTTTATATCAATGGAGCAGAACCAGTAGGAGGGAAAGCACTCATCCTTCCAGAATATCTTCTGCTTTCCTGGTTAATCTGGGCAAGAACAAAACAAGCGTGGGATTTTGTTTAACCTCTTTATTCAGCTTGAAAAAATTCTTTTGACGTAGGTACAAAAATAAACTTCTTGGAGGAAGGAATGAAATGGAAAGGAACATCTTTTTAAAGACCACAAGTCAAAGCTAGGGCAATGAAAGCTCTTCACCTGCAAATTCAACAGATTTTTTTTTTTTCTTTTTGCTTTGGGTCCCAGACTTCATTAGTGTTATTCTTGACTTTGTCACCTCAGGTTTGTCCTACTTAGGTAAATGAGATTTTAGGTGCAAAATTTGTAGAAGCTGCAATTGCAGAATGTGAAAGTGAGAGAACTGTGAGGTTGGTGAGGCACTGGAACAGGCTGCCCAGAGAAGCTGTGGGTGCCCCATCCCTGGAAGTGTTCAAGGCCAGGTTGGATGGGGCTTTGAGCAACCTGGTCTAGTGGAAGGTGTCCCTGCCCACGGCAGGGTGGTTGGAAGTAGATACTTTTTAACGTCCTTTCCAACCCAAGCCATTCTATGATTCTATAATGTCCCACACTCCTTACTAGTGCTGTAACACAGCAAAACTGGTGGGTTTGATCCTGCTCCTCCACCCTGCTTTGCTTTGAACAGGAGATATGAGTGTCTGACAGGCCTCTGCAATCCCCAAACAGCCCTGATGTGCTTTCAGGCAAGAAGTGATCAGAGTTTATGGTTTCTGAGTTGCAGACTAGGGATTATGTTGTAGTCTGGGACATTTTTCTGTCTCTGTGGCAGCATGGCTGCTGAAGTACGTGTGTATTGAATTTGCTGAGAGTCTACTGAAATGACAGTCTTTGAGATTGAAGTTTTCTATTTGTTTTAAGTAAGCGTGTAAAGCACAGCCCATGGCAAGGCAAACTTTCCTACACAGCCCTGCCAAGGTACTCCTACCCAGATCTTTTCTCATGACGAAAGTAATACAGTCCAACAGGCCAAATCCTTGTTCATGATCTGGTGGCAGCTAGCCACTAATTTACCTAAACCCCAAGGATTCTTCCTGCATTAGGGAATCCTCGAGTGGTATTAAGATACTAAAGCAGCTTTCTGGAATGAGGAGAGAGGTGAAGCAGCATTATGGGGATGGCCTGTTACACAGTAATCGTGATTTGATCCACTCAAAAACTTTGCTGGGTTTCTAGGAACATATAGATGGTTTATTCCACCTTTACTTCCTTAAGTGACCCAGGAGATCTGGAGCTTCTTAGATGTTCTGCCTGCAGCCTCTTTGCTGAAATTTTGGACTATGGTAGCATTTCTGCTGTAGACAATTGGCAGTTTGGGACCAGACTGAGATCACTAAGCTTTAACAGCCCTCATAAAGGTAAAGATAATCAGCTGTATTCTGCCTGAATGTATTCACTGTTGCATTTCAGGCTATTTACGACATAATACCTTACTTTTTTATTGTGTGTTGTGGGCTATTTTTTAAATAGATTTTTTTTTTTTTTTTAATTAGAGCCAAAATTTGCAGCTGTTTTTAATTTTAAGTGTGATTTTTTTTTTTTTTTCCTTTTCACGGAATAAAGGAGAATTTTAAAATTAAAGTTTTCAGAAATGTAATGAGAAATGTGAATAAATGACACCAGCTAATGGGGGAATCCTGATCCCAGAGCTCCTACTGCCTTCTCAAGGGTCATGTTTTCACCCTATGTTTCAATAAATTGTGAAAAAATTATTTTTTTTTTCCTGACAAATACTGTGAATTTCTTAAGTAAATTGCTGTTATTTGGGCTAAATCATTAGCATTGGTCCAGAGACATTTTCTCTATTCTGCTATGTGTTCTTGAGTATCAGTTTTAGTTTTCCAACAGCTAATTTTTGGTTCATTTGCTGAGTTAAGGGGTAAGAACAATCTACCTCTTTGAATCTATTGCCGTAGTCAGATCACTGTGCTTGTAGAAAGGCAGAGAAGATTGACATATCAGTGCCAAGGCACCTCAGTGTGAGTTTCTGCTGCAGTACAAAATAATAAAGTCTCATGGATGAGAGATCCACACGGGAAATTTGTCCTATTTAGAGATTTCTATACTGTACCATTGGTAGTGCCCTGTTCTAATTTGGCATATGAGGCATTATATATCCTGACTTTTGAGAACATTTCATACCAGTCACAGCAAAGTTTGGAGCTATGGGAAAACAATTATGTATTCCAGGAGGAGACAAGACAAAGGTGAAATTATAGTACTGTGATATTTTAATATTTTATATTCCAAACAATTTTACAGTTTTCTATTACATCTGCTGAACGATACAAGAAATATTTATAAATAAACATCTTAAAGACTGTCACATTCAGAATGAAACCTTTTAGCTTTAAAGTTCTGATAAAACTGCTTATTAAAAAAAAAAAAAGTTGGCATTTAAGACTCCAGAGAGTACTATTTATAAGCTCGTGGTACATTGTTAATTTGTTCAGTGCTAGCATAACAGGTCAGGCTCTTCTGAATTGTAACATTGTTTTCATGTTAGCTCCAGAGGGAGTATGTATATTTTCTCCCTGTGTGGCCATTAGCACAGTTCTACTAGAATGGAAGTGATAAGAACCTGACGAAAGATTATGCTTTAACAGAAGGAAAAAAAAGGTGATGTGAAAGAATACTCTTTATTTTTTTAAATTCTTCTTTATAATTTCTGAGCTCTTTAACCTGATTCTGCAGATATTTCTCACAAGTGAATAAACATATGCTTGTTGTAGCCCATTTGCTCTTATTTTCCTGCGTGCTGAACCACCACAGTTTCAAGTGCTACATGAGATGTTTTTTCAGTGTCAGACCTTCTAGGTGTACTTACAATGTTTAGTCTAGATAGGAAAGTAACTTCCTACGGTGTCGTCGTGATTAAGCAACATAAGAATAGAATGACAGGACCATCATAATTTTAAATTTGCTTTTTGTACACAAAGCCTATTATTTCTGTCTCTTACCTCTTCAGGCATATATTCATGCTGTCTGTAAGGTGACGATTCCCAGCACTGTGTAAGCCAAGCCTGTCTTTAGTTGGACTGTCAGAATAGAGAATAAAATCTTTTCCGTATATATTATTGTTTTGATTACTATTTATGGCAGAAAAGAAATAGATTTCTGTAACTATAAATTCAGGTTTAAAAGGCTAAATGGCGAGAACAGTTTTAAACAATGCATGCTGCCTTGTAGAAACACGTGAATCAAAATTAAGGAGAGTTTAGCATCTCGGGTATAATGTGGTCACTGTAGTAAACTATTTGTAATACAGATGTGGTTCTGGAACCAATTGTGTCAAGAGATATATGAAAACAGAACAAGTAAGCGATCCATGCTAAACATTTAGTTACATGATTATATTAACTCCCCTGAGCAGCCCTTCTGAATTACTGGAGGATTTCATGGGAACAAATTTGAGAATCTACCAGGGAGCTGAGGGTTAAAATGTAATAATTACTTTATTGAATAGACATATAACTTCTACTTTGATATAGAGATTTATTTTCTAAACATCTGTACTAATACGAAACTGAACTGTCATTTATTCATGTCTTGTCGTATGATATAGCTGCTATCATATGTTATTAATAACAGATTTTTTTAACAACGCTATGCCTTTGAATTTTAGTTGAAACTGGAACAAGATTTTGACATTTTTTGTCTTTTACACTGAATGGTTTATAAAAGTTAATCTTCCTGAGACATTTTAGTGCTGGAAGATAAATCCTTTACACACAGCCTCAATTATGTATTTAGTGTATTTATACCAGGAAGCTGGATTTTTCAGATTTTCCAGAGCTGTAGTTTTCATATGCCGAGACTCATTTCAGAAAGGTCTCTCAGGGGAAATACCTGTATAATACTTAACAATTACATGTTAGCTACAGCACATGTTGTACTGTATCATGATGAGGATATGTCGAAGGGTTATTCATTTGGACTCCAGGAAGTCATTGCCAGCAAGGAAAAATAATAATATTTGGATGCCTTAACCCTCTATTTTCTTTAACTTAGGGATGCAGACTTGTTCCTGTTAGACACAAGAAGGGCTCAAGCTTCTGATGTGGGCTGGTTTGTGTTTGACATTACTGTGACCAGCAATCACTGGGTGATTAACCCGCAGAACAATCTGGGCTTGCAACTCTGCGCTGAAACCGGGGACGGTAAGATCAGAACTGTAAATCATAACTCCATGTATGCTCTTGTCATCTCTTGCTGGGAACCTTTTCTGGATGGGCGTTTTTTAAATCGACTGGGTGATAACTCACTGAGAGTTTCTAAGTAAAGGACGCAAGTCTTATCCTGCTATAACCATAGTCTGCAAGCTTTCTATTATTCTTAATTCTGAAGAATATGGCAATTATAAAGCTAGCTGAATCATGTTAAAATAAATGAAGTTTGGGATAAAAGCTCCTGCATACAAAATGAAGTTCCATTTTAATGTTCCTGAATTTTATATTCAGGAAAATCAAGCAGATTTGTAAACTTTTGTTTAGAAAGTTTCTAAAAATCTTTCTGGGATGAAGCACAGAGAAGGGTATAATAAAAGCTCAGAACAGTTAAGGAGGTACCTCACAGCCACTGGTACTGTAACTGCAGAAAGATTAACAATAGGGTAATATGGGAACTGGTTTACTATCCTTTAAAAAAAATAATTCCAAAACTTTTTAATCTTGAAATAGGTTAAAAATGTGAAATCTTGAAAATTTTAATTAGCTGAAAATAAGAAAGACTATCAAAAGTGAAGTCAGAGTTGTGCATGGTTTTGTACAAATTTACTAGGCTATTACATTATTCACAGTTATGCTCTTCATTAAGAAGTGAAAATGCATCTCAATGCAAAACAATATTTTTACAAGAAATGTTCTTTACTTAGACTTCTTTAGAAACTAATAAAAAGAGAATTATATACTGTTTTTTCTGTGATGGTTCACTTAATCCATACTACTTTACAAGCAAGCTTTCAGATTTAGCTCTTTCTTGTCAAAAAAGCTTTTTATGTCAGAGGTCAAGGGATCTATGATGCCAGTTAATCTAAACCTCAGCTGACATAATGTTAATGAGTAGCAGAAGAAATCCTGGTGTAAGGATTAATATTTTTTCCTTCTTTTTTTTTTTTTTTTGTTCTGGCTACTTTTTCTCATTGTTTTTGATCTGAATTCTCCCTCAGGCTCAGCTGAGATGTGAACAAAGCCTCTCATACTTTTTCAGCAAGTGCTCTGGCTGCTGAAGAGTTATGCAAAAAGTGTCCTTTAAGCATGATACTTAAAAAGAGAGGTGGCAGGCTTGAACCAGAGCGGACGACCATTTCATCTAATATTGCCTATATGGCCTGAGCACAGTCAGTGGAAAAGGGAGGCAGTGCTGCAGAGTGGACCACGTTGTTGCTGGGTTCAAGCAGCCTTCAAAGTCACTGCACCTGAGCCTGGCTGTATGGGGAGCAACTCTGTTAGGCAGCCTGGTTTTGTGAGGCCATTTTCAAGCCCTTAATATACTGGAGAGGTGACACCTCCGTCAGACATCCAAATTAGCTGGATTTGCCTCTGGCCAGCTTTCCTATTGCAGAATAAACTCCAACCTTGACTTTTTTTCCAGGAGATCCAAATACAGAAATTCTTTAAAATTAAATATCCATGAAAGGTATTCATTATGAAACCCTGGAACGATCAATTTGTTGGTTCTAGCCTCGAAATTATATCTGCTCGGTAAACAACAGGAAAGTTTATATGAGTAAAGGGAGACCTTTAAATTGATACACTGAAGAAACTGTTAGAGAACATTTTATGTAAATATTTCCCTTGCCTTTCTCCCAAGATCAGAAAGGTGATAGATAATTTTCTATTTTAAATTCCAAAGCCACAGGCAGCTTTACCTTCTGCACCTCACTTATTTGAATTTCTCAACACAGCTCCTTGAGTGAAGAGGGAATTCCCTCTTCCCTCACTTTCTGTTCCTTTTTCAGTTTATTCATGTAAGAAGAGTGTCCTTCGAGGGACTAAAGTTTTCAAAACTATAAGAAGACCTGTGCTATACCACTTTGGCTTAGCAAAAAGAAAATCATCCTTTCATGCTCTTACAATTTTGCTCTTAAGGCTTTGATTATTTTCATTGAGTTGCTCTTACTTCTGGAAGCTATTAGAAGCACCAACAGTTGAGTGACATGTTTGTGTACAGATGGAACATGAATTTTTATACTTGACTCAGTATGTAGCTGACTCTGTTTGTAACCCAGAGAACCCCACCCACTTTCCTTCCAACCAGTTTTTTATGACAGCTCAGAGACTGGTTCAAATCAACTAAAAACCTTCCCTTGGCTGAAGTGAACTTTAGGCTCTGCAGGTCTGAAGCACGTTTCTTCATGTCTCCAGCTGTCCATTGAGTTTATGGGAGGTAGAGGAGTTCTACCCCCATAACTGGAGAGATATTTATGATAAGACCTGATCTATTAACCCCTCTGTTGCAGCAGACTGTTAAAATAAATGAGATTCTGTTAAGTCAGAGGATCCCTCTTTGAGGTATTCAGGTGCTGCACTGGGGCCTTGGATAAATGAGTCTGTAAATACATACTAATTTTTAAATTTGTTTGTACAGTGCCTTTAAAATGGGATGCTAATAATTACTGAGACTCTGGGGTGCCAATATATTGTTATAATTACAATTAACATAATCTTTCTTACAGTTATCATCTTTCAGTGACTATTTAGGCAGTCACTTGTGTAGATATATTTCTTCCGTGATTGCTGAAGATGATACATCATCATTATCATTATTATTATTATTATTATTATTATTATTATTATAATTATTATTATTATATACATTAATATTGTAATAATAATGTCTACGTGAGGAGTAAAAAAATTTGTAACTATTTATTATGATGGTGTGATAAAAACTGTGAAAGAATGTCTGGTTGGTGTAATTCATAATTTTCCCCCCTTTGAATGTGCTGAAAAAGTACGAAAAGCCACATGACATTGGAATGTGTTTTCTTCTTTCTTTAAGACAGTATTTGGTATCATACGCCTCATTTTAGCATGAAATGTAGACTTTTTCTCTTAATGGGACGTTTTATTTTGAACGGTAAGAATAAAGGTTTGCATGACACATATGGAAGCTGTCAACATATAATGCACTGTTTCCCTGGGGCTGTGGTAAATTAAGGATCAGGTTTTTTGGTTCTCCTTTTTAATGTTTCCTTAACATTTTGCAGCATCCCCTTTTGGCCGATTCTCTCCTTTTGACACCAAAACTCTCCATGGTGTTTAAAATGAGAAGTGATCATTTTCACACTGATGGGAGTGCGGGTGTTAGACGAATTGCAGCATAAAATCAATACAGATGCAGAAACAATTCTAAAAGCTTCATGTGATGCTTTTCCTGTATATATACCATATGTATCCTAAGGCTTAAACCATGTTCCAGTGAATCAGCACCTTTGTATTAACATTTTGCATTTTTATAATTGGAAGTTAGCAACGGTTTGAACACAGCTTTTACTGGAAGAGTATAAATAGCTGCAAAAGTAATCCTTTTGCTGTTTGTATCATTGCTGAACAGAACTAGGTTCTTAGTGCTGTCTACAGAAAATGGGAGAGGGATATAATGCATAATGATGGCTGCTGATGATCCACAGAATAACACAAGTTCCAAATACACAACTCTTGATACAACAGCCCCCACAGCCATGTAGGTCTGTGCCTTTTCTTAGATTACTGCAGCTCTCAGTTATTTTTCTTCTGCCTGTAGATCAGAGAGGAAGAAACTGGTGGTAACTTTGAAAGGCCCATGGTGATTAAGGTGATTTCTGTTACCACATAGTCCTGTGGAAGGTTTCTTAGGGCTTTCTTGCTGTTTGAGGTGGGCAGGTAGCAGGAATCCTCAGCTCCCTGACTCTGATTCTTACCTCAGGTATTTTATTTCCTCAGAGCAAAGGGAAACTTGAAAGAAATGGGTTCCTTGGTCCAAGTGAAGCCTGGGAAAGGCCAGTTCTTTTTCCAGCATGTATTTGGGTACACCCTGACACGTGTCCCCTGGAAGGGGATTTGGCTCCTAATCCCACATGCTGCAGGAAGGATTGGTGAGGTCCCTCTCCCAGGATGACAGGGGAGACATTAAGTGACACACTCTCTCTTCTTTAGCCTCTTCTCCTTTCAGCCTGGGCCTTCCAAGTTCTCCTATGAAACCTTCAGAGAAGCAGCATGGCCACTTTATGTTGCAGAGGGTGGCTGTCTTGCTTTCAACCCATAGCAACCTGTGGCAGCACCCTGGTTTCTTCAGGTAGTTGGCTGCATGCTTTACATTGGTCTTGGCCTTACCTTTCAACACTAAATATTACGAATCTCATCCTGAGGTTGTCTCTAGTCAACCTTGGTTCCTAACTTGCACGACCATGGTAGCGATCAGGTACTCTGGAGGATGGTGCTGGGTTGTTACATTTTAGTCTCTTGGTGGATCTGGTATTCACAAGGCAAAGTATCAGGAGTGAGTTCACCTTCATTAGTGTCCTTACAGTGGGGAATTTAGGATATATATATATATTTATATTGCTGTATGTATGGACTTTGGCAGGCAATAGCTCTGCCTAAATTCTGAGCCATCTGGAAGCCATATAGCCATGTTAGAACAGCACTGAACCTGAGCTAATATATCCTGCCCCTCAGCAGGTTTTATTAGCTTGAGCTCAAGCACTGCCTATGTACAGCTACATGAGTCCTGGTCCAGAGCTGACTTTGGCCAAAATTTTGCTAGTAAATTAAACATGCTCAGGATTATCATGATGTGAACCAAGCTGGAGGGATGATTCAGCCTCCAAAACAAGGTCACCCCATGGCAGCTTCCCCCCAGGAGAGGCTGCTGCAGAACTGCCTTGGGGTGCTGGGCACTCGGAGCTGGTGTAGGATGTAATCGCACCAGGAGCACCCTCCCACTCTTTGTTAGTAAGGAGGGTCACGGATGGGAGATGATCTCCTACCCCTTCTCCTGCTACCACTGCATATTGGTGCATACTGGTTCTGGCTGTACAACTACACCTCCACCCTACTCCCCAGACAGGTGAAGGATACATCTACTTCTCAGCACCAGTGTTCTAGAAATAACAGCACTTACGTTTCATTTCATTCAGAAGGCTTTTATCCATTTTGTTCTTTGATGGATGACCAATTAATCTAATCTCTGCTTGTTTTATTGTCTTCCTAAAGACATTTTTAACGGTGCAGAAAAGCCTTGGGACTCCTATAAACCATTCCTGGTTGAAGTGCATTAAACTGAAAGGATATATCTAGCACTTAGCAAATGGATTTGTGTATGATCACATCTGATTTTTTGTGTAAGCATACATGGTACTGTCATGTTATATTAATACATGCTAACATGTTTCCAAGTGCTTTCTTCAAGAGCTCTATGAATACCAAAATCAACACAAAGAGATATGCAAAATTCCTTCAGCAAAACTGAATAAAACCAATAAGATATAAGATTTTAAAAACAAAAGCTGAATCTTTAGTTTTGACTAAAGCTATGAAGCCTAGAAAATGCAGAGCACACCACCCAAGACCACCTATTTTCCAAAAATCCTTAAAGCCTCCAGGGAGTAAAAGAGTTAATAAAACACATGAAGCTTGCTTCAAAAGCATATCTTATGTTTATATAGTTAAGTGTGCCCACCAGGAAAAGTTTGCATAACAGTTTATGTAGAAGATACAATAGAGACAGTATAAAATACTTCAGAGTTGGAGTGTTTGGGATGTCTTATATATAGACCATCCTATTTGTGTTGTTAGGTTTTCTCTTCTCCTTTTTTTGATACTCCTTCATTTAAGCTTTGGTAGTCAAACTCAACCTCAATTCTTTTTCTTTTTCTGTGAAGTTCCATTGCTCTCCAGAGCACTGTTCAGGCATGAGAAACCACGAAAGTTTCTATCTAATTTTGAAAGTTACTTTGCCAGCTTTCAGACTCAGAGCCTCAGTGCAGTTTTTGCTCAAATATTAGATGTTATTGGACCTTGTATACTCAGGGTCTTCCTCCAAAAGGCCCTTCCCAGTCCTTATTTCAGACATCACTCCCCACAAGGAGGAAACTATAGATGTCACATTGGAATTTTTTTATTTTCAGCAAACTAAAAATGAATAATCAGCATCATGAAAGTTTTCATTTCTATCTGCAAATATATACAATTATTACCAAAATAACTACTGTGACCTAGCAGTAGTGGTTAATCTGTAAAATGTGTTCTGTGGCCTGTTGAACACTTTTGAAAATAAATAAGTGCTTGTTTTTCATAACAAAATGAGTGGTTTGCTGCAGTTCGATGACTCAAGACAAAATAATGGATCTTGGAATCACTCATTGTCCTGTGTTGCCAGTGCAAATCTGGCCAAGATGCATAATGGCTGAAATCTCTTGCAAAATTAGTCTCTGCTCAATGCCGTACATAAAATATATGTTGCTTGAGGAGAGACAGCCAAGTCACAAATCCTACCACTGTCATTGGCATCCACACTGGCGGCCTCAGAAGTCAGCTTTCTGAATGTCATGAAAAACGAGGCAATGTCTTCAGGTCAGGACTGTGAGACAGATTGTTATTGAAAGCTTGAAGGGCTCTTGCATTTCCATTTGGAGCAGCTGGGGGATGAAATGAACTTTTAAGATGGAACTTGATCAGTTTATGAAAAGAATCGTATGATACAATTGCATGTCACAGTAGAAAAATGGACATAGTGACACAGCAAATAGCTCTGCGGTTATGATTGTGACTGCTATTCCTATTCTGTGGCTTAATAAAAAAAAAAAAGAAGAAGAAAATCATCAGAATTGTTGACTAGCACCTTTTTATAAACTGATCTTCACAATTATTGAACTTTACAGTTATTTTTGCAGCAGCAATTCCTTTGTTGTAAGGGGACAGAATGTGCAAAGGCAAATAATATTCATTCTGTTCAGTCAGTCAAACTGGCACTTCCAGACAACCTTTTATGCAAACTGCTAAGGGCATTTTACTATCAAATACAACAAAAGCCAAAAATAAGTTCAAATGCCAAGTCAAACAAATACATCTTGCCAACGACTCAAAATCATATGAATAAGGACTACAGAGTTCAACAGATTTGGAACATAATGCTTTAAATAAGTCTTAGTCTCCAAATTTACCTGTCAATATGGAGAAGAGATAATAAATTATCATAGTAGGATTGAGAAGTACATGCCAGAATGTAGGGAATACAAAAACTCTGACTGTTCCCAGACAGAGTAACTCCATCTGTTATGCTTATTTGTTTTTTCCTACGTGTAGGGGCAAATGCAGTGGTTAGGTTCAATCGAGCAGACACTAGCTGACTGTTGGTTTCTTGCAGTTTCTTCTTCTTTTGTTCTAAAGTATGAAGAAAAGACTTTGAAATCCTCAGAATTAAAGATACAATGAAAGTATAAAACCAAACCTACTTCTCAGAATGCTTGACCACATCCAATACTTGTTCAGAGATGCTCAAGAGAAGCAGAGAGTCATACCTTGCTGGTTTTGTTTTCCCACTTTCATGTGGGTGAAGCTCCAAGGGAAGGTGTAGTTAAGCAGGTCAGCGTGAGTCATTCAGCTGATTATAGAAAATATTGCTCTAATACCATAGTATGGAACAACTGTGTGCTGGAGAGACCTGGATGTTGTCATAAAAACTGAGAGTTTTCTAAATGCTTACAAGAAATGATAGACTAAAACTGTTTGCTAAAAATGAAGTCCATGAATGCTTCTTGTTACAAAGGCCAGTTCAGGGTAGGGTAAGATTTTTCTTACTGTATTCTGAAATCCACACTGTGGACAAAGGTAAGGACTACCTAACAAGACCATAGCACATGGAGCTACTGCTGTGGTAGAAAGATTAATGCATTTCATAGGCAGTATACTTTGAAATCCCTTCTGTTTGGGAAGAGGCAAAGCTTTGTGGTCTTAGACTGAAGGACATCTCCCACACACACACTTTTTTTTTTTTTTTAATTGAAGGATAATAGAAGTTCTGTAAATGCAAACTTTCTTTTGCACAGAAGCAACCTAAAATGGAGACAACATATGTGGTTTGAATTTCCAAACCAAACAGTTCAAAGGTCCTCCATGGAAGAAATATAGTGTCTCAAGGGCAGTGTATATTTTGATTGCTTCATTTTCTGAAAGTTGCAGTTAAGCTAAGGTATGTGATAAACTGATAGAGAAAAGCTTAATGATGAACCCACAGAAGTCAATAAAAGTTTTCCTGTTGACTGCACTAGAAGATTCAGAGCATGAATTGAACAAATGTGTCCTAAAAACTCAGGTTGGCTGCTTAAAAGATCACGCAAATAAAAGAATAAAGTCACATAAGCTGTTTCTGTGTGTAAAAAGTCTGTGGGTTACAGGATTAATTTTTTATAGTATATCTCTATACTCTGAATAACCGAGCAAGCCTTAACTTGTGGAATCTTAATAGCCACCTCATTGCTGAAGTCTAAAGGAAACCCAGAGGAAACTTAATAATATTAAAAGTTATTTTAAAGGGAGTTCACGTTGGTTTGAAGGATATTTTGCTTCACACACAATATCCACCATTGTAAATTCAAAGAACCTAGATTTAAATTCAGAAAACCTCCACACATCTTTACAGCCCTCAGCATATAAATCTACGAGTATTCTTAAAATGTCTACCAGTAAAGTATTATTATTTTACAGATAAAATTAAAATTTCTGAAAGTCATTGGAACAAAAAATAAAGAAAAATAGTAAAAATATTCCCTCTAGAAATGAGGGGAAACTTGGAACTTTGTGGTAAGAGGCTAGTTTGTCCATGTTGCAATGAATAGAGAATAGTCTGTACAGTTTTTCATATCTGACTTGCAACAGAAGATTGGAACATATAGAAATTAATGTTACTGAATTATTTAATAGTAACTCAAACACATGAAAAGAAGAAATAGAGAAACACAAGACTAAAATGCCATTTAAAATGAAATCAGAAGCTTCAACAAATATATTTTTCCCTTGCAGTCAAAAAAGTAATTATCAAAATTGTTCAGAATATGTTGCCAATTACTCTGCCCCATGACTGCTAACTTTCTCAGTTCTTCTCTTGCTTTTGCTGGGCTCTCTGTCACTGGAAACATCTTAAACCAATTTAAAGTGCTACACCTGAATAAACATGTTGTAAAAGTGTTTATGTATTGAAGTGGGTCAGTTCAAGGTATGGTATTTGGCTGGAACGTCTAATTTCTCTTTTTACTGCAAAAGGGCTGCCAGAAGGAGGAAGTCTGAGCTGAATTAATACATTTGTTACAGTGGAAGTAGAATGGAAACTGCTTTAACCACAAATCAAACTGCCTCTTTCATTTACGCCAGTGATAGAGTTTTTCTAAGAAATATAGACTCTGGCATACAGCCACTGTAAGTTTGTGTTTGAAAAGGAAACCTATATGCTTATTTCTATAAGGTTTACTCCTATGTTTATTTGCAAGTTCTTTTTTGGGATGATTGAGTTAGCAGCATTACACGTTTGTGAGGCAGATGCTCCGCCTTGCTGGTGTAGCAAACTTTATCAGTCGGTGTAGAAGCATCCTCAGGCGCCCCGATGCTGCACAGTGCAGGCGGTGCCTGTGCCCATACCTTCACGTTCAAGGGACCTCTGTGTCCCCCACCCCACACAGCTGCACAGCTTCACATGACACTGTCTAATTTTCTGACGGTTGAAGGGCTCTGCATAATACATGTATGCACAAAAGTGTTTATGCTGCCAAAATAAATTCTGTTAAGAGCAAGGGTTTATTTGCTAAAATGTCACTGATGCAGTTTCAATGACTTGTTTTGCTTTCTTTTCTTTTAGTGAGGTTTAGATCCTATAATATAGTGAGGTTACCACGCAGTCCTGACTGAACAAATATTTTAAAGAAATATGCACATCCCCTGGGAACAGAACCAGAGTCAATAATGTACATATTTCAAACTCTGTTCTCTTGAACGACTGACTGCCTTCCTACCTTTATTAATGAATGAACATCAGTTTGAATAACACTGCACAATATTTATTTTTAAAGCAGAAGTATATTTATTATCTACACTTCTCTTTGCTACCGATTTGCTTTGGGGATATAAGGTTCCACATCTCACACTCAAGTGATGCAAAAATTAGATGATCACATTACATTACCCTTTCGACAGCCTACAGACTTTAATGGGGCTCATTTATTTTTCAGTTCTATAGATCTGTATGTGAGACTGAATTAAAATACCTGAGTAATAAATAAGATATATAATTTACAGAGATCACAATTTTATACAACACAAACTACCTGTAATGATGTTGAAACTCTTGTAAGTTGGTGATCTTTTTGTCTTCAATATTCCATTCAACAAAACGCAGTTAGGATTTTTAGTCATCTAACTTCAGGACTACGGGCAAAATCCTTGTCATGCTTCAGTTAGCATTTGAACTCACACTGTGGCTTCAGGAGGGGCAGAAGTTCACCTTTCAGCTTACGATTTCCATTACTTTATAGGTCGAAGTATCAATGTTAAGTCTGCTGGCTTGATTGGAAGACATGGGCCTCAGTCAAAGCAGCCATTCATGGTTGCGTTCTTCAAGGCAAGCGAAGTGCTTTTCCGTTCTGTCCGAGCAGCCAACAATAAAAGGAAAAATCAGAATCGCAACAAATCCAGCAGTCATCAGGAGTCTTCTAGGATGCCAAGTGCTGGGGGTAAGATGAAGCTATGATTTACTAGCCTCTTTATAGGACTTATTGTCACCTGCTCAAATGCAGTGGAGTCCAGTAGCTCAAGAAGATACTGCTCATTGTCTGAACTGTCAGAAACTGTGATCTTGCTCTGTTTCTACCTACCCCTTTAGCTTTGCTAACACCTCTTTTTTTTATGTTGTCCCTGAGCATGATCTACCATCTGTGACTCAGGTCACTTATGTGTATCATGGACTTCTGGAGGGTAAAATTACAAAGTAGACTGGGAAAGGCAGTACCTGAGCTGGACTAGTCCCATGTAGTAAGCAGCTGGATAAGGTCTGTGCGACACATGACAAAAACGTAAAGAGAGTAGAGAGAAGGGTTGCACCCCAACTGGTTGTTTAGCAAGCCTCAGCAAAAGACAGTTTAACTGCCCCTCAGCTGAAGAAGCCAAGATGTAACACAGAAATCTGAATACTGGAAATAAGGAAGTACTTACATGTATTGTCACGTGCTGATGTAAATACACAGGGTATCCCTACATGAGAGTGAATTCAATCCCTTATTTACCTGAAAGGTACTGGCAGTAATGCATGTGAAAACATTGTTAGTCCCATTAGAGCCTGGAGTAAGCTTTGCTCCAATTCTTTCTTGAATTGCTCGTTCAACTGAAGGCACAAAGTCACATTTTAAATATTCGCATTTTTGAACAAACATTTCTGCTTTTCAGGGACAGGATAAGAAAATGTATCTTTCTAATAGCATGTCAGATCTTGTACCAGCATATCAAAACTTTGATATCGACGCTATTGTTAAGCCCCGTGGATACCTACAAGTGAGAAAATTAGTATTTAGTAGAAAGAATTCAGTGGAGTGGAACACATTTATTTAAGGAGAAACATTATGAGCATTATGCATTGCTTGTATCCATCTCAGAATCTCAAAAGTGGCAGAGACCTCTCTAATGTAATGCAAAAGCCTTTCCCTGATCTTCTGTGCACAGAGGAATTTTACCTTAATGGTCACAAACTGCTATTGATTTGCTAAAGAAGTAATAGAAATTATTTTAATAACTGATGTTTCTAGACTAATTTAAAGTTTACCTGGTGATCTACTGGAATAAGATCCCACTTTAAGGTTAAAAATGAGTATTAAAACATATCCTGAAAAATCTACTGCTGCAGTAGTGGGCTCATTTTTGTTTGCATATGATGTATAGGTAGGAAAAAGACTGCTATTTCTCTAGTTTCCACTGAGGACCTGGAGCACAGTTTTTTCTGAGGTAGATGATTAAGAGAGATGCACATGTTCCCTCTGAGGACCCTAGCTTTTGAAAAGCCCCTGACATTTGTTGAGGCACAAGCAATCTCTATTTACAACTGGTTTTTGTTTGAGGTTGAGTATTGTCAAGTTTTTTTGATATTCTGTGTAACTATACCACAAATAGCACATCTGTACAATTTTAACCCCTTATTATTAGTAAATATTGCAGGAAAGCAGTCATAAACAATAAAAGAAGTACCAAACTAGACAATTTTAGATTTTTACTAGTAAAAAACAAAAACAAAACCCAAACAAAAACAACACAAAAACAACAACAAAAGAAATTACATGCTTTATAGCAGAAAGGCATTTTTAAAATGATTCATTATTCATAAAGTGATATTGACTAAATACTCTCTCTTCATTAACTGCTTAAACTTCTTCCAGTTTTCTGAAGCAATGAAGGTTAAAAATTGACTGAGCATCTTGTAATTCAGACATGGCTTAAGCACGCACATCAGTTAAGCTTGCTAGCTGATGCTCATTCTAAATTCATTGACTTCAATAGAAGAACTGAATCTGCATTATTTTCTGCAGAAACTGTTCTTTCTTTTTTACTGCTATTGTATGATGCGCTTCCCTATTTTCACAAAAGGGCTTTGGACCCTCGTCACAACAAGAGGGTAAGAGGGCAGGGGGTTGGGATTTTGTTTGTTTGTTTGTTTGTTTCAAATACAGTCAAACATGATCTGTGCAACTGCATTAACTCCAATCTCTTACCTCAAGGGTCAGTAAGCTTCTGTTTGCACAAAAAAACCAAACCAAACCAAATCAAAACAGCCACCACCACAACAACAAAAAAACCCCAACCCAAACAAAAAAAAACCCCAAACATTTTTCCTGGAAAATGTCTACTAGTTTTGAGAATTACATTTTTTTGAGAGAGGAACAAATCATCAAAATGCACTGTACACACTTGATACTTAAATATAATACTTTCAGATTGAATCCCATCTTTCTATTCCAGGAGGAAATGAGAATTGGACAGATTTGTTAAGCCTCCTTGATTATAGCAGGAAAGCAGCACACAAGCTCCCTTCTTGTTTAACCTGGGAAAAACTCAACCGTAACACACGCCAGTAAGTTGCATTGGCGTGAGAATTACTTCAGGAAGAGCTGTCTGTATGTCTCAAAGCACTGGTCAACCTCATCTGTTCATCCAGTCATGCTTCAGAGCTCTTGTAAAACAAGAAAAATCAGAGCATCTCTAGTGAAATGAGCATTATGAAACAATTTTTCTCTTAACCTCTTTAGGTCCATAGTCTGCATAAGCCTAGATTTGCATCAGTGTGTATGTTGATCCATGCCAGATCTCTGTCAAAAAAGGTTGCAGTTCAAGAAAATCATACTGTTGAAACAAAATCAGGTTAAGAAGCAACTGCACATGCAGTTGCATCAAAGGCAGAGGCAGCAAGATATGGGCAGGCTGGAATAGATGGCAAAGCTGAAGGCACAAAAATAGCCACAGCCTCACACAGCAATGTCCTCCATAGCAAAACTGCTTGGAGGAGTAGCTCCCGCACCATGGCAAATCTGCTTTCATTCTCTTACGTTGCAGTTTGCCTCAACAGTCCTCAGCTCACAAAAAACATCTTTAATTTGGGTGCCATTAATGATCAGTGGTGGGACTTTCCATGCTAGAAGTGATTCAAAACACTTTTAATTACTATTGCAACAGTGCTCATTAAAATCTGCAGATGAGCACACTGACGGCTACAAAGGCAACATGCAGATTCTATCCAGATGCTCTAGTGTGCAAAAAAGGCATGAAAGAGAGAACATATTCTCATTCCCAGATCTTCACGTCTCCATAGAATACAGGCAGTCCTTCCATGAGAAGAGCCTGTAATCAGGGAAAAGCTATTCCATTTTCCTCCTATTCACCAGCCCCAGGATCTGTACAATTGCAGTGAATATGCTGCATCCCAGCAGGCTTGCAGGAGAAGGCTGATTCTCGCAGTTCTTTACAGCCTCCAGTAATGAGCAGCACTTTAAAAGTATGATTCATCTCTTCATATTTAAACCAAAGAAAAACCAAAATAATTCTCCCCATCATCTTCCTCATGGCAGCCTGTCAATAGACCATATTCAGTTCTCATCTAACCCCCTGATGCATGACACTGTTGGCATAAATGGCATAGTGATGGGCAAACATAATCGTGCGATGTGGGTCCTTGTATCTAAGCTTGTTCCGTAATCTTATATCTACAGCATCTAAGTCAGACATTGGCAGTGAAAAATGCTCATCTACACGGCCAGAGGTTATGTAGGCAGACCCAGATAGGTATGCTGCCATTTATACGTCACAGGCATTTGTAATACCTCTCTCTGCATGTCGATCCAAACATTTCTACAGTCATACCTTCCTTCTCCACTTGTTTTTTTTTTTTTTCCTTCCTCTTCTGTTGTGTGTTTTTTTGTTTGTTTGTTGTTGTTTTTGTTTTGTTTTGTTTTGTTGGTTTTGTTTTTTTCTCTTTCTCCTTCCCCTTGCCATTGCCTTTTGTCATCTTACTTTTGCTGTCTTTTTTTCTAAGTTCTTGGACTTCAGTGATAACCTTTACTGTATTCTCAGTATGTCGAAAGGAAAGCTTCACTGGGCAACTCAGTTCTTCCCTTCCACTGGACAATACATTTTTAAAATTATTAATGAAGATATACACAAACACAACATGAAGAAAGTAAAATCTATAAGTGTCAGTTATTATAAGAGCCATGCAAATGTTGACAGATTTAGGTTCAGCATCCCTTTGTTGCTAAGAACTTCAAGAGAAGATGACCCCAATGCAGTGCAAAGATAAGAGAGAATTAAGCTTAACAGTACTTCACTCTGCATTTCCTGTATTTTATTGATTGCTGTTGCACTAATTAATCAAAAACACAGTACTTTGTGATAGTACATATAGGCATGTCCATGTGTCCTTATTTCCGTTGAAAAAAAAAAATCCTTATTAAATTTCTTATAAATATATTTTCTTCCTTCCACAGCTCTTTCTGCTATGTAGGTGTTTGGACCCCAACTGCAGTCTCTGAATAGCAGCAAAACAATGTTTTTTCAGTCACAGTAGTCTATGGTTTTGACTCTTGACAGAATAAGCATATGGGCCTTGAAGCTACAGTATGTGTAATTGGATACTTGGCACCAGATCTTATTATGAATGTCACATTTGATACTTATATGAAATGTTACATTACATACAACATTTGTCTTATATGAAAGAATTCAAGGAAGGAATACATATTTGTTCAAGTCTCCCTTTCTTTGAACGTGTGTGGGTTAAATGGTTTGCAGATACATGCCTGCACATGGAACTCAGACCATCATATCAGGTGTTCTGGTGCGACTGGTCATCCACCCCTGCCTAACCTGTATTCAAATGATTCATAGCATCGGGGCAATGAAGACATCTATGCGGTGTCTTACATATTTATTATTCAGCCTGTCTGCTTTAACTGTAGAGACTTCTGCTTTGTTCTGGTGCTAAACCTTCTGTACATATTCTTAAATATGAAAATGTCATGACTGAGAGAAAATTGGCAAAAACACAATCTTCAGTTTTCCTTTGTTTGCCCACTTGGGTACTACCTAAAACTGGATTGTGACTTTCCTGATTTTCTCATATGCACATCTTTCCGATGTTTTTCAGTCGCAGCTTTTTTGCAAAGTGACTTGCATTTTATATGACTGAATTTTAAATCCCCAATAGCTGAAACAGAAGAGTTCAATATTTGCTTCCTATGAGCACTGATATTAGTCAAAATCAGTATATAGATCCTTGTGAAGAGTGATCAGTGAAACACAGTTCATTTTTTTTTCCAGGTTCCTTTACTTTCCACTACCTTCATGTTACTTCTTAAGTGTGTGCAGAACATACTAGATTATTACAGACAACTCAGCACAAAGTATAACTAAAAGATTTTGTTTTTTTAAAACTTGTGGGGTCTTAGGATAGCCTGCCTTGCTTCCAGTGGCTAATCCAGAAAGACACAGGACTCTCATAGGATGTGGGTATCTATTTTGACCCTACATGCCCTGTGGCAACTGAGAGTATCTGAGATGGCAGCAGATAAATACCTACCTCTGGAGAACTTTTAATGACTGTCACTGAGAATCAGCCCATGAAGGGCTAGGAAAATGCCATTAGAATGAAGGTAGTGTTTATCTTTAAAAAGGAATGAGGATTTGGGGTACTATAGCTTAGAAAGCCTAACTTAACATCCCTAGTGGTACTAGAACAAGTTAGTACTGCGAGAGGATATATTTTGACTTGTGCACAGGTTTTGAGGCAGTTTCAGGAGACATGTTGGGTTTGGGGCCCAGCTATATTCAAGAGAAAGTGGCTACATAGCCTGCTCAAAAAAAAAAAAGCAGATTCAAAGAGCATGTTACCAATAACAGTAAAATTTGGGTGGGTAATTTGAATGACATCTCATTGAGTCTCTTCTGGATCTGATCCAGTCCAACATTTTATTGGTAATTTGGATGATTGATCACTCCTCCCAGATCTGGTATCCTCTGTGAACTTGCAGAGAGCACACTCTGTTCTATTGTCCAAGTTACTAACAAAGACTTCAGTCACTATTGGCACCAGTACTGATCCTTTAGAGGTATCCCTAGTAACCAGCTGCCAGCTGGACTTTGTACTGCTGATCACAACCCTTTCAGCCCAGCAGATCAGCCAAATTTCCACTCATTATATTCTTTACCTATCCAAACCATATCTGACCAATTGGACTATAAGAAAACAATAGAAGACCATAACAAAAACCTTCCTAAAAGTAAAGTGAACAACATCCAGTGCTTTTCACAAGCCCATAAAGCTAGTCCGCTCATTACTGAAAACAATTAGGTGGGTTAAGCACAGTTTGGTGTAGTAAATCCATGCTGGCTGTTACAAGACACCTTCTTGTTCTTTATGTGCCCGGACATGGCTTCCAGGAGGATTTGTTGTATAGAATTCCCACAAACTGAGGTTAAGCTGATTGCCCTTCTTGAAGACAGTTGTGATATTTTCCATTTTTGAATAATCAGAAATATCCTCCAGTCACTATTAATAAGCAAAAATGGTAGGGAGTGACTTTGCAATGACATTGATGTTGTGGTTTAACTCCAGCCAGCAACTAAACACCATGCAGCCACTCGCTCACTCCCTAGATGAGAGGGAGTACTCAGAAGATTGAAAGTGAGAACACTTATGGGTTGAGGTAATGGCAGTTTAATAGGTAAAGCAAAAGCCTTGCACACACGCAAAGCAAAACAAAGAATTCATTCACTGCTTTCCATCAGTGGGCAGGTGTTCAGTCATCTCCAGGAAAGCAGGGCTCCATCAAGACAAAGAAGGCACCAAGTATCTTAATCTGTTCTGAGTCCTTGCAACAAGGTTCTCTGCCTTGCTGAATGATGAATTTGTATTTTTCTAAGTTTTTCTTTTTGCTATGAATGTACCTATAAAAGTCCTTGCTGACCTTCACATCCCTCACAATTTTCAACTCCAGCTAAACTTTGGCTTTCTTAATACCCATCCCTGCATGCTCAAACAATGTGTCTGTATTATTGCTGTATAACTCATCCCGATCCCACAGTACTTTTACTTCCTAATTGAATTCAAACTCAGTCAAGAGTTTCTTATTCAGCCACTGTGATTTTATGCCACACCTGCTTGACCTTTTGGATGTGAGAGTGGACTTACCTTATGCTTCTCTCAAAGTTTGCTCCAGAAGACCAGGCAGCTCTCATGGTCTCCTTTGCCCTCCAAGCCAGTCTCCCATGAGTTCATGTGAAGATCTCTAACCAAGCTGAAACCTATTCTCCTGAAGTCTAGGGTTGCAATGCTGTTGTTGATCTTGGTCATCTCTCAGAACCTGCTAACTCCACAATATCATGGTTGCTGCAGACAAGTCATACTGTAGTCCTTATCAGCATCCTCACCCCCAACCTTTTCTTTAGTCATTGATTTGCATAAATACAACATAAACCTAAGGTGGCCAGGCGAGAGTATATATATATAAAAATATGTGAACTCGACCATTTGACAGTGTGGTTTTGCTGCAAAACTCCTGTTCTGGGAAGTACTGCTAGAAAATAATCTGGGAAATGTAGGAAATAGTTTACTTGGCACTGTGTTCAGTTTTGGCCATCACATCTTCAGAAAGACACAGAGAAACTGAAGAGAAACCAGAGGGTAAATGATAGCACAGATCAGGACAGCTGACAAGAAACAGTTGGTAAATTTGCAGAAAAGCTCTTTTAAGCCAGATAATTGGAAGAGTTTTCTGCTAGGACAGGGAATAGATAGATAACACTACATTGTGTTATCTCATAGACTGTAGAACTCCTTGCCTTTCATTTTATATGAAAGAATCCTCTCTCTTAATTTTCTAGGAATTTTTAAATAGAGATCTTCCCATCTGTCACGTCCTGCCCTCAGGCATGAGTGGGGGAAGAAGTGACTCAGGTTCGTGGGTCCTCCCCTAGTTGGAAGACACTACACACAGTACTTAAGGTCCACAAACAAAAGGCTTTTATTTCACAGCTTGACCCAAATGGTATATGATTCGGTGGCAGAAGGATTTACGTTATTGTAGGTTCGATCAATAAAAATTAAGTTTGCAGCATATGCAGGGCTGAAAATCTTATATTACTATGCTACATATAAAATAGAAAGCAAAAAGGTAGAAGTATGGAAAAGAAAGAAAAAGAGAGAGAAAGATTTCACCATCCTTATGGCTCTGTTTTACGTGTGATGGAGTTTGCAGTCTTGGATCCAGCAATGTGCGGCATCCTCTGGTGTCTTGTTCAGTTCATGTGGTGAGCCTGGTGGGGAGAGTGGTCCTCACGATGGCGGGTGGGCGCCGTCAGTGCTTGCACAGCGTGGGCCTTTATAGCCCTCTGGGTTGCCTGCTTGCATAACTTTTGGTCTTTTGTGGAGGTGTTATTGTGAAAGAAAGAAAAGTCTGAGGGGAAGGGATGATTGTGAAAGATTTCCCTTTGTGACATGCTGGGCATATCAGAAGGTGAAGCTGTGTGCCCTCTGGCATGTCTCCCACCTCCCGTATCGGCCAGTCTGCCTGGGCTGTGGCTTGTTAGCTTGTCATTGATATGTAAATTGCAGTTCACCCTATACTGAATATATCATCTTCTGTGGCTCAATGAATTGGTTTTGCCACGGTGTTTCGGCCATTATCCTTATCAGTACATGACACCATCCCAACCTCAAGCCTCTTAATTTAAAAAAAAATGTTCCTAAAAACTGCTGTTCATGAAATTGAAGATTTTGTTTATTTTTCCAAGTCTTGTTTGTTTCTTTGTTTGTTTTTCTTATCGTGAGCTTCAACTGAGAGTGGGGTTTTGTTTGCTTGGGGTTTGGTTTGTTTTGGTTTTGTTTTTTTCCTTCCGGAATGACAATTTTTGTCAAAAAAAGACACTTCAGCATTTTTTAAATGGAATCAGAGGAGACAACCTGTCCTCTCTGCTCCATTACGTGCTTCACTGATGGCATTACTAGAATAGCACTAAAAACCAGCACTGGGGTGGTAATGTGGTGAAGGCATGACCCCATTCCCTTCCTTTCCTGTTACTCAGGGGCAGTAAGGAACAGGCACTTCATTTTCTCAAGGATTAAGATTGTTCTGGAGAAGCATGTATGAAAGGCTTTGCGTGTCCTCTGACAGTACAGAAACATTCAGACTTTTAAAAAGCATCTGTTAGTCTACTTGTTTACATTAGTGTTACCAAATGAAGAACATTAAATGGTGAATATTTCCAGAAAATACGGTAACAAATGAAAGAGTACAAAATATGCTAATGCTTAAATAACAGACTTGGAAATTCTGTTGTTTCAGGAAATTTTTTTCATTGCTAATTTATATTTACAATTGGGCTACTTTCTTTACCTGGCAATTGAACCTGTGCCAACATATAGATGACTTCCCCACCTCTTTTATCAAGATCTGACTTGTCCTTCTTTGATTATTTGTCTACATATTATCAGAGGTTTTATCTAACTAACCAGCAAAGAGATATCATGTAAACCCATTTTCCCTAATGCTGAATGCATCATTTTGTCTGTGCACACAAATTATATCAGGCTGGCACTGCTGATTCTGAATTTCCTATTTTATACTGCCCTTATGGCTACCCCTAGGAATATAAATGACAGTATGCTTGTTCCTTTCCTTTGTACAGTTTGGCCAGGAGCTCAAAAAATACCTAAATCTTGTTGGTTCTAACAATGCTTCTAAGCAATTTTTTATTATCATTTTCTTCCTGTAGATTATAACACAAGCGAGCAAAAGCAAGCATGTAAGAAACATGAACTTTACGTGAGTTTCCGAGACTTAGGATGGCAGGTATGGTTATAAATGCTGTTTCCTATAAATTCTAATTAGGGCAATCTATTTTACAGTCCCTTATTACTCACGGTCTATTTTCCTCATGGTAATTAATATTTCACTGAAGAGAGACAAATTCTTTAAGTGCATTTTGCAATTAATATCGCTCTCTGTTGCTTTATCTTTTTTGACTGCTGTTCTTCCGAAGATTTTGCATAAATTAATAGCTTTACAATCTTGATTCATTCACATAAAGATAAATCTGAACTATTACTCAAGATGTGACCAGGTCTGCTGTAAATGAAACCAAAATCCCCACACTAAACAATGGAACTTCTGAAATTTGCACTTGAATTCTCCTTCATTCAGTGCTGTCTGCTGCGCATCAGAGAGGTTTCACTGGGGTAGGGTCCATAAGGAATTAGTTCACTGCTTAGTGGTCTTTATAACACCATATCTAAGTCTATATCATTTCTAGGAAAAACTTGTCCTGCCATACAGTAACAAAAAAAAGAAGTTACTTGTAGTAAAAGGTTGTAAAGAGAGAGGCAGGGCTTTAAGAGATCAACCTAAGGGTTCTTTTTTCCAGAAAGCAAAGAGCTCTTTATAATGAAAGAAAAAGAAGGCTATCAGCAACCTATAACCTAGACGTATTGCATATGTAGGTAAGAACTCAGAGATGGCTGTCTATGCATTTCGCATTTCTCTGAATGATTTAAAAACAATTCTCCATGAGCAGAACAAGTCTATGAAGAGAAAAAGTGTGCTATCTCTTTAGTGACAGCTCATCTTTTACAAATGTAGCTTTCTCATATGGCCTCATTATTCTGCCTGACTTTTTGTAGTATGTTTATCCTCACAGCAGCCTGAAGAAGTAGGTGGAGACTGTTCTCCCAAGTCTGCAGAGCATAATCATCCTGTGCATGGCCACAGAGCAGGCTTGTGGTATTGCCTTGAACTCAGGCTACTGAACAAGTGAAGTATTGTCTCTCTGCAGATCACAGATTTTTCCAGGTATCACCAGTTTTTTCATTTTTTGAAACAGTAAATTCTGATATGCCCCAAGATGTGACAGGTTCTCTGATCAGTCTTTCAAGTTGGCGACAGAGAAAAGAAAATCTATTTTTTTCACCACAAAAATACTTGAAGAATTCAAAGTTTTGATTGGTAAGCCAAAGCTGCAACGTATGATAGTGAGTCAGTGAAACTCATAGTCAAATGAGATAAAAAGAAATAAAATGCAAGAAGTAGGTACTTTATCCTCTCTGCCCTTCCCACATCATCTCCATTACCTTTGCCTGTCGAAGGAAGAATTCAGCAGACTAAACATATAGCTTTCATTAACATTTTAAAATATTTCCCCTCTTGTGGTGTTTTCCCCATGCTGTGCTGCCAGAAATACTCAAAATGACTTATTCAGTGACATTCCAATGGGTAATCTCTAGCAACCCTCAGTCTCACACAATAATATAATTATTAGTATTGAGAATGCTGAAGAAAGAGGATGCATTTGGATTAGTTTTGTTGCAACAAGAAGTGCTTAAGATTTTTAGCCTAGGAAGAAAAGTGTTCTGACAAATGTATTTGGACTTTTAATTTGCCTCACAGCTTCATTAGTTTGTATTCAGTACATATTTCTAAGTTTAATTTAATTTTAGTCTGAATTTTGCATGAACAAAACAAATACTTCCTTTTTTTTTTTTTTTGGCAAAGAAAATGTAATTTAACATGCCACATTCTCTAGTTTGTTTTGTCCTTGGACAACTTGTAGTTAGTTTTATATAGTTTTAAATTCTCTAAGTGAGAAAACAAACAAACAAACAAACAAACAAACAACCAAAAACCAACAAAACCAAACAAGTGTTTTTTTATTTGTTCTTGTTTTAGGATTGGATTATTGCACCAGAGGGCTATGCTGCATTTTACTGCGATGGAGAGTGTTCTTTCCCCCTCAATGCCCACATGAATGCAACAAACCACGCCATTGTTCAGACTCTGGTATGCCTCTGCCTGCATTCTATTTGCCTGTTTTGCAGTTGCAAGTGTCTTGGGAGAGGGGTTGTATCTTCCTCTCTATTTGCTACTATTGGATTTTGGTTATTTCTGTCTAAATGATAACCCATTTCAAAGACATTCATTGAAGATTACACTGCAGAGTGACTGGTGACCAGAGTGGTAGGTTTCCCTTCTATTTCAAGTGCAATAACACATGAGAAAACTGTGTTGTATTACTGGAGAATTGTGTAGACAGGAACCAAAGGGGCCCCCTGGTCCCACTTCCAAGAGCATTTTGCAGCTTATTGAAGCTCTGTGTTAGCATCTACATGCTATACCTTCCAGAAATACTGACACTTGGCCACTCTGTGGACCTCTGTTGTCAACTGTTGGCAGAGAGAGTTAAACCGTAATTTAATGTGAAGCTTTGCAAGCAGATGCATTTACATCTAAGAAATTGTGTTCAGTCATGCCTGGCTAACAAATGCAATCTATAAATAAGTGTGTTTGGATCTGTTGCTCTGCCTGGTACATGTAAAAGGGGATTTGCAGCCAGCTTTCTGCCTCTGCTAGTTCTTATGTTAGTCCTGTACATCAGCTGGAGCAGCCAAAAAGATGATCTTAGTTGAAGCAGCTGGCTAGGTCTCCTCTAGCCCAGCAGCACTCAGCTATGGTTTGGAAAACACAGTATCTACAGAAATCAAGACCTTTAGGCTACGGCTAAGTGTAATGTTGTGGGTCCAATATCTGGCCATAATTTTTCACCTGTCCCAGCTGAGGAATTGGCTCTGAGCAGGATCAGTATTAGCAAAATTATTAATAAACAGAGGAATGAGAGATAACACACTAGGAGGGAGCAGGAGTATGAAATCAGAACAGGAAAGGGTTGCCATCACTAGTTAGTTTCTGGACAGGTCAAGGCACTAGACTACAATTAGAGAAACATGGGTTTAAGGCTCCCTCTAATTTAAACTGATGATAGGAAAGCATCCTGGCCATCAGACTGTGCTAATGAGTCTTTCCATGGATGGTGATAATTTTCTTTGATTTTTACATTAAAAAATCTGTGCCTGAAAAAAATTTACCCCTTCAGAAATGAGCGTAGCTATTTCCGTCCTGGGAAAACAACCAACCAACCCTAATCCCACAAGCAAACAAGCAAACAAACTGCACCAACCCAAAGCCCCACACCAAAAAAAACCTCAGAAACAAACAAATAAAGCTTCATTGATTTCTGAAAGAGAACAAATTCTGCTTGTGAAAATTGCCAGGTATTTCTTAATGAGATAGACATTTTGAAAACCTTAGCATGTGCTGAAGCCTTTTCCTTTCCATTCAGCTTTTCATTTACTCACCTTCTCCAAGTCCAGCCACCAGTGCAACATTATTTCTGTATACCAGAATTTGAGTCAGCAAGACTTATAAAAAGAAGGGAAAATGTCAGAGGCTGGAAATAAATAAAACTGTGGTAAGGGGTTCAGGTGAAAGGGAACTGCAAATGCCAGTTGGCAAAGAATATAGCAACGTGCCTGGGAGACAATGAAGAACAGCATATATGCTGTCCTGAGCTAGAAAGAAATAGGTCAGCAAAGCAATAGTTTAGCATTATGCAAACATTGTCCAGAAAAGCTGCCAATATAATTGAGATCCCCAGGTTAGAGTTCCTTCCTATAATTATGGACTGTTAAATAAGAAGTGGTCCAGTGCTATTTTCTCTTGTGTGTCTATCCTTTCCAAAAATTATTAACTTCCCATTGTTCAGAAATTCGTTTAGTTTGTCCTATTTTTTAAAATGGATACTTAAATTTTCCCTCTTTTTAATGGCCTTTTTGGAATTGTGTGTCTCCCTCTGCATGTACTACACATGCATTCAGTTGTGCAGCCAAAAAATCATGAGGCTAATTAAATTTTAACTGCACATAAATTAAATGAGATAACAGTAGTAGAATGCTTTCTGGTTTAAATTATACAAAATTCAGATTTGCACAAGGTGTGCACATGGGGATGGCTTGGGAAACAATTATTCATACACCCCACCCTAATCCAAATGTAATCGTCTCCCAGCCATACTGATTACACCATTCTAAGAAAGCCCAGTCTTTGGATTGGAAAGTGACTGTTCCTTGGTACCCCTCCAAATTTACTGACTCATTTTTTTTTTCTTTTGTAACAAGAATAGGAGAAATGCTGGGCCAATACCTCTCTCCTTTTTCTGAGGCTGAACTTAGGCAGATGGATGATACAGACGCATATAAATACATATAGAATGCGTTTAATGAATTATACAAGTTTTCTTCTCCCCTCTTGCTTCTCATCACTCTCTGAGCAGGTATTGGAGCAGCATTGACCTCCTGGTCATGTAAGTCAGTGGATCAGCAGGTTCCAGGCTCACTCTTGAGAAGGCTGTGAGCATCGCTGTCGTGCGGGGCTAGCAGAGCCAAGGAGCTCCCAGCTGGGGTGGCAGGGGCTGGTGGGGCCAGGAGTTACGGCAGGGCAAACAGCTGCCTAAATGAGGCACAGTCATTCTTCTCTCCAGTGCTTTGCTATTCATTTGTTAAACTGTTTTTAAATGTGTGTCTAAACCCTTACGAAACTGCTACTTCAGGATTTATTATTGCTCATTTCAAAAGACCTTCTCATGGTAACAGTTATGTAAAAATCGTTTCCTGATAGACTCTTCTCTGTTGTCTGGCAAAGGCTCTGGGTTTATATCGCTGCAAGACAGATGGCTCTAACAGTTCTACAAAGACTTAACATACAAATGAAACCTATTACTGCTGAAGTCTTCATCCATGCCTTAATAATCTCTTGCCCTCTCTATTACAACTCCCTCTTTTCTGGCCTTCCTAGTTTCCAAGTCGTCAGCATGTGTAGAATATTACATCTAACCTTCTTTCAAGTATGAAGAACTTGTATATCCCCAATTTTCAGATATTTCCACTAGATCTTGTTCATTCTGGGATGCTGTTCAAAACTCTTTTCTTTCTTTTTAACCTTTCATTTACATATTTCAGCCCAGTGCACACAAAGCCTTCTCTGCCTCAGTCCTTTCCCCAATTCCTCTGTCCAGCTGGCACCCACCTTATGAATTGACTTTGACTTCAGCAGAAGTAGAATTGGATCCACAGATACCTAGATAAGACCTACAGATACCTTCATGCTGTCTAAGAACCCACATTGTATCATTTCATAGGCAGAAAACAGTTTATGATGAGCCTTTGCCTGCACAGCCTTTGCTGTCTGTGACAGACTTTTCCTTCACACTGAGACCCTGAGACAGGAGAGCACTTTAGCACATGCTGGGGTCCCGCTGGGACGCAGGACTTGAGCCTGTGCTTCATGTTAAGTGCTGTCCTCGGCAAAGATGGTACTAGCAATATGTTAAAGTGTTTTTCTGAGCAGCTGCCGAACTCCAACACTTTTCTAAATTTCATCTGAAAACCAGCTTTCTCTCTTGGCCACTCTTCCTCATTTATCTCTGCATCTGCTATTATTGTATATCTGCCCACACGACTGAAATCAGAGCAACTTTCTGGAGGTAAGCCCTGCTTTCAAGCTGCTAACAGAGGAAAATCTGTGAGCGCAGCACTCTCTGAATTGCAAAGACATGTTTTGCACTGACGTCCTTGTACCTCTCTGTTTGATATATGAGCTATGTATTTATCTGTCTTTCAGGTTCATTTGATGTTCCCTGATCATGTACCAAAGCCATGCTGTGCACCAACAAAACTGAACGCAATCTCCGTGCTCTACTTTGATGACAGTTCCAATGTTATTTTAAAAAAATACAGAAATATGGTCGTGCGTTCATGTGGCTGCCACTAGAACAAAAAAAAAAAATAATCTAAAGCAGAGGATTTTATTTGCAATTGTAATAAAGTCAAGATATGAGCCCTGCTGATGAAAACACAGTTCTAAATTTATTCCATTTCATGTCATCTCTCATTTAAATGTACAGTATAATGTATATAGTAGCTTTTATTTATTTAAAAGTATATAGGTTTTTTTGTATGAGAAAAATTTCAAAATCATTTATGTTATGGGTCACCTTAATATGCAATAGAACTTCACAAACTAGTTTTTCGATATACCATACTGGAATTTAATTCATCCCATTTCAGTATTTTTAAGTAAAGCCTTTGTATAGATTTTTTTAAAGCTAGAAACTCCAGAACTTCTGTAGCTGCTTCATGTTGTTAAAGGAACTAAAATACATTTGGTCTTACTGTGCCAATGAAAACTGTGGTGGAGTATCTATTTAGAAAAAGGCACAGGAAAAAACAAAACAAAACAAAACACAACCAACAACAACAACCACAAAAAAACCCAAACAAAACCCAAACAAACAAACAAAAAACCCCAACACTTCTTGGCTAAAGAAATTTTTTCTTTTAGAAGTTCCGCTCCATTAGAAAAAGAGAAATGTTGAACAGTGTCTAAGTAAATAAATAGTAGGTAGGAAACAGAAGTGAAAAGATTGCACGTAATTGTTGTAACTATTTTCTTTAACAAGATGAGTGTAACTGGAGGAGTTATGTTACTTCTTGGCTTGTGGGCTGCAGAGCTTGCAAAAGGCTCAAAGCTTTGGGAATTCTGTGGAGACTGACTCTCGCCTCTATGACTTTCCAATTTAACACTAAAAATTGAACTACAACATTCTTACCTCAAATCATATCAGTCTATTATCTTTTAGACTGCTCTGGCAAATATTTTTATAATAACAGCATGAGGTGAAATCAAACAAACCAACCACACTAGCCAACTCATTGTATACACAAGTGATGATATACACAAAATACACAGAAGACAGGGTATGGACTGGCATCGATCTATTTAGCTTCCACTTTTGAACATGTTTTCTGAGTCTGTAAGGGAAAACACAGGGGATGCAGCAGTTGTCACCTGTTTAAGTGAAAATCTTGTCCCTTGATGGTAGCTGTTTTCAGACAAAGATGAAAACCAGCTTTTGTAGTGAGCCATTTGGTAATTTGCAGCCTACTTTCTCTCTCATCTGGTTTTCTATCAGTTGGTTTGAATCGTGAGATGTGAGATCAGTCATCTTTCCCTTTTTTTAGCATTAGCTATCATAACTTTGAAATTTTTAAATCCATATAAACAATTTTTGATCTCCCTAAATTTTTGGCCTCAAATGATATCCTGTGGTTGTGAATTGCGCAATTAATTACAGATTATAATTCTCACCACCACTACCTGTACGCCTATTCTGAATTTATCATATTTAATGTCTTTGGATATCCTGTTGTTTTAGTGTTATTGAAATGAGAAATAGAAACTCTGTTTTCTCTTTACTACATGGCTAATTCTAATATATGCGTTTATCATGAATTGCCTTGATTAAAAATGGTTCATTTAAACAGTTCTCAGATTGTTGGTAGAAAATGAATAGGATATATCAGTTTCTCCTTAGACAGTCTATTCACATAAAAGCTGTCTTTTCCTGTTATTTAAAGCATATTTCAGAAAACACAGATTGTTATAGACTGATCAAATTAGCATGTGTGTGACTGTATGTGTGCATGTGAATGTGCAACTGTCCTTTTACAGGAACTAATTTATTTTATCTTGCTGTTGGAGTAATACATAAGTCATTTTTATGCATACACTCAGTTTTTTTAAAAAATTAACAGTTCTGAGTTCGGTTTTGTGAACTCTTTCCCCTAATACAACAGTTCCCTTTTACACCTGTATCTCTATTTTATACTGACATTACCTACATATCTACATGTAGTTGCAGTTCATGTACAAGGGTATATAGCGAAATATGATGTCTCCAACTGAATTACCATTTTGGAACTGTTGAATTCCTGAATTGCCTTCAAAAAATTTGCTGGTTTCTGTATAAGTTGCATAGGTGGATATGTTTTTTTGAACTCAATTTATTCTAAATGGAATCTGATGGAAGCAAAATTTTGGGTACATTAAGTAATATATTTTTAAATAATGGTGTACCATTTTGAGAATAAGAAACTGAAGATTATTGTTATATTATTCTTTAAAAGATGCTGTTGGAATATATTTCTATATTTTGAGACATAATAAACCTGTAATACTATTTTCTTCTGCTGTGATTTTGCTTCTGAGACACATGACAACCTAACACTGCCTTCATATATTCTTTTAAAGGTAAAAGCAAGAGGTCACCAATAGTTATGGACAGGTTTTGTTGCAGTTCATTTTTAATACAGACATTTTGTAAAATTAATTTAATTACTTCTTCAGTTGCAGCTGTTGAGCCATGCACATTATTAATGAAAGTCATACCTCCAAATCTTAATACTCAAAATATACTAAGAAGTAGAAATAGTTTTAACAAATCTCCATAAAACTCTAACTGGTCGCTCATCTTTTGAAAGGAAAGATAGAGCACTGGAACAGGCTGCCCAGAGATGTTGTGGAGTCCCCTCTCTGGAGTCATTCAAAACCTGCCTGGATGTGATCCTGTGCAACCTACTCTAGGTGAGCCTGCTTTAGCAGGTGGGTTGGACTACATAATCTCCAGAGGTCCTTTCCAACCCCAAACATTCTGTGTGATTCTGTGATTCTGTGACAGTGGCACACCCCCTCTGCATGCTCTGATAAGTGTATATATGAGTGTTTTCATCTAAAATTGTTCAGGTAAGTCCTTCTCTAGTAGTTCCAAATACAGGGGGTTTTGTTCTTTTGCTGATTCCTATAAAATACCTGTTATTTTTTATTTATTTATACATAATACATGCATACGTATGATATATAATTAACATAATATGTATGTCATTATATTAATTAATAGCTGTAAATATTTACCCATATATACAGCTATATCTATTTCTATAGTTATGAAGATCATTCCATTTCTGTTTAGGACATGAGATTTTTATTCTTTTTGAAGTTGTTTAAGCTTCTGCATCCTTAAAGCTGGAAAGTCTAAAAGGCTAAAACCAGAAAAACAGAATTAATATTACATTGTGGGTCAGAGCTTCTAAGTCTTTAACTTACTCAATGTTAACACCATTGCTATACATTCTGGACCAAAATCAAATATTTAGATGATATTACTAGTGATGACTTCTATGACTTAGGAACATTCAGCCTGTGGAAGTCAGAATTAAGAGTTAAATCATATTGCAGCAATGATTTCATGTCCTTTAAAAGAATGTAGCTCTCCAAATGTGGTTTTGATGTCCAAGACAAGGTGAACTTTGACTGAAATATGGGGCACTTTGAAGTTACCTGGTATGCTAAGCTGTGAACCCACTTAACAGTCTTACTTTGGTTAGATCACCTGATGGGCATCTCTCCTTTATCTGGATGCCCATTTTCATTAAGAGTTCATGGAGTCAAGATTTTCTGATTTTCACCAAAGGTTTCACGTTCATTAATTAGGGATCAGGGGTGGGAGACATTTGCTGATAGTCAAAAACATGCTTGCTCAGATTGCATTAGCCCTTTTTTTGATATGAAATCAAACTGAAAATTAAATTCATATAAAGCTGGCTGGTAGCTGATCACATAGCAACACACCTGATCAGTACGAAACTCAGCTAGAGATATCTCAGGTAAACACTGGCATTGGTGTCTTCAAACAAAAAGGGTGATCATTCCTTGCTCTGTTGTATATCCATCTGAAGGGTATTTGAAGGGTATCTGAAGGGTATTTGAAGGGTATCTGAAGAGACATCTGACTCACATGCCCTTTACAACCCCATAACTCTTCATCCTGAGGTGGTCTGTTTAGACTTTTAGGTAAACATGCATTTGTATTGAGTAATTGGGCAGGTAATATAAGAGGACCCATATGAGGAGCTCAGGTATCTTCAGGAGTGCACAGCTGTTTATTTGTATATTGGCACCTGTAGGACTATATAACAGTATTTAGTCTTTATATTATGATAGGAGTCAAATGTCAGACCATTTGGGGCCCCATTTTATTAAATGCTATATACATGAGTTCTGTAAATTACATCTATGCTGTAGACACTGGAACTAAGACTTTAGGGACAACATAGAGAAATTTCACTTTTGTATCCCAATTCATCTGTTTCTCTCCAAAATCCATGAAGTGGGTTTAGGACAATAGCTCTGCCATAAACCTTGTCTGAGAAACTGTAGCAAGTTACAATCAATGAGAACTTTAAAATAATGTTACATCGTTGAAAAAGTGTAACGGGGTGTCTAATCAGGATGCGGAGCTCTGAGAAATGTCAGAAAATTCAATTTTGAGATATTTTCTCTACCATTTAGTTTGAAAATGTTAAATGGCTGACTGCCTTTTTTTTTTTTTTTTTGGTCACTCCTCTTTTGAAAGTTTCATTGTAAATTGACTTTGAGTCGAATATGTTTAAAAATGGGTTTAGGCTTGTAATCATAAGATTCTGAATTGTTTCAGCAATAACCAAAGGATTTTAAACACCGGGAATTTAAAATTATGTTCTTCACAATCTCTACCAACTTTTCTGCTCACACATTCAGCTGTGCATAGGGAGAATCTGACATGTGGTGCCTGAATGACGAACAAGCCACATGTGAATTATACAGCATTATCTTTTACTATCTCATCTGCAGTCACAGAACTTGCAAACTGTGATTTACAATGTGTTACTGAATTCTTACTCACATGGCTTGAGCAAGAGCTTGATTAAAAACAAAAGAAAGCTAAACAAAAATCCAACAAAAAACAGTAAGAGAAAGTTTTCTTGCCATCTTAATTCAAATAAGTCAGCACCAAACGTGGTACACGAGGGATTAGGAATCTCATGTGAATTAAATGGGCCTTTTGTGTTCTGTTTTCCATATTTACAACACATGACACAGGCACTTCTCCTGACTGTTATATATCCAGATAAATACATTCTGTTCTGTTCCCCTTTTTTCTTCCAGATGGGTGCCATCAATTATTATTATGAATATGAATGAAGATATTTTCATTGCTTTAGCAGATGTTAATGCTTTACGAAAGAAGTATGTGTTGTTACTACAACTTTGCAGGTACAGAAAGATCGAGAGACTTGCCTAAGATAAAAGCAGATGAGAGGCAGTATAGGGGAGACAACCAGATCTCTAGTGTCCCCATGCTCTAGCCCATCCCACACTGTTCCTGGTGTGATGCATACACTTGACACTCCTGTCCCTGCGGTTCATGACTTTAATGAATGATAGACAATCTTAGGCGTTGCCAAGTACTTTTCTAGTTTCATGATTGTTTGTGGAAATCTGGGCAGTGACTGATAAAACTGGGTCCTGTGCAGGGTGCAGACCACACCTTTCCTGTGTGGGGTGATTATGTTTTAAAGATACTTCTATGGAACCAACCAAGATGTACGTGAAGCAGATCTTGGAGCGCCTTTTCAACAGTGTCATAAATCTGCACCAGTAGAGTTGAAGGCAGTGACACATCCCTTGCTTTTCTTTCTTACATTTTCCCCCTGCTCTGTGGGAAGTTCAGCAATGCGTTAAGGCTGAGACTGTGTTAACATCTGTGTAGCAGGGGATCTCAGGGCAGATGTTGGCCAGGGATATGAGAGCATCATATTTCCTAGGGAACAGCTCTCTAGGAGAGCAACATTGAAGCAGAGATGTAGGAGCAGGATCTCCTCTGTATAGCTTGTCCTGGTCTCTTCTGGGTCTCCAGCTGGCTTGTGAGCAAAAACATTTGTAAGAGTGAGAAAGCTCTTTAATTAAATTGTGAGAAGACTTGGAGGGGGCTCTTTCTGGCATCACTGCCCCTCATAAGTCCTTCCACAATAGGGAAATCCAGACTTAAACCCAGAGCTACTCAACTGTACAGAGACCAAAAGTTGGACAAGAAATGATGGAGAAACATGGCATGTATATTGAGCTCCCTAAACTGATGTAGCTGGAAGCAAGGTTTTTCATGGCTTATTATTTTCTTGGTTGCTTATTTTCTTGGTTGCTTAGCTGGCTCATATTAACTTGCCACAAGAAAGCGTGTTCCCTTTTATTCGGGGCAATTATGCATCCACCACCGGGGTTCCTTTTCAAAATTAGTGCTTCTCCTTTAACCTCTGCAGCAGCTCTTTTCAGCCTTCCCTGCATGTTATCTGTTTTATTATTCAAGTCTAACAGCTCCCCCAGGGAATGCTCTTTCCTAGACTGTGCTGCAGAGATGTAACAAAGACAAGACCTGCCAAGTCAGTCACTTGTTTAATTAGGATGTGAATCCTGGAGAAATCTTTTTTGCTCACTTTTTCTTTCTTCTTCACATGCATTTGGGGTTTTTCTTGCTTTCTATCTTGGTATGATTTCTTGTGGATTAAGATACCTGGGTAGGTGCATAGAGTTCTACAAAACTCTCCTGTGAAAAGTATTTGCACATTTAGCAAGAAAAAAAATCATAATTAGTTTCCTTTTTGAAAATGGAATTGATACACCTGGTAAAAAACTTCCATTCCCATTAAGGAAAGAATTTTTAGCAAACTACTGAGCCTGGTTACATTTCATGTTTTGAAATCTATTAATTTAATCAAAATTAAGGAGTTGCTAACTAGCAGGACCTACATTGCTTACCTCAGGACACATATCCGAGGACCAGATTTTTATTCTCAGATACTTTGGTGTAAATACAAAAACTATCAAAATTAACAATGTCATTGAAATATTCATAAACATATTTCTGCTTGTTTCTGCTTATCCGTATTGGACAGGGAGGTAATGAGAATGTTATTCATGCCAGAATACAACTAACTGCTTAATTCTCAAATTTCTTCTACTTGTAACCAAGCCCTTATGCTTTTATTCTTTCCTCTCACCCATCTACAAGAAAAAATGGCTGAAGCTCATGACTCAAAATTCTGGTGAAATAATTTCATGGTTTGGAATTGAACTGAATGCAGAAATTTCCAAAAATCAATTTGAAGTTTTTAACAAAGAAAATTAAAACAGTTTTCAAAATGTTTAAAAAAAGATCATTGCTGATCTGCAAAGTCCACACCAGTGCCATGGAAGTGGCCACTGGGGCAGAGGAGCCCAGGCTATGTGTATATGTCGCAGAAGCCTCGTCAGCTGGACAGGGGCCTTGCCATGGGCCACCCATGTATCTGACCAAGGAGTCAGCAGCCCTGGGGACTGCGAGTTTCCACATTCATGAAAGGAGCCTGGAAGCTGCAGAGTTCCCTTTTCTGACACAATTCGGACACCAGGGCTGTCCAGGGGCTCTGCGTCTCTCTATCCAAGGTGGGCAAACAGGAGAGGTGTGTCGCAGAATGATGCACAGTACAGCCTGCTGAAAATGCTTGCATTTAATCAGACAAGTGCTTAAAGATATGGCTCCATTTCAACAACAGAAAAATATTAATTGTGAAGTTCCCACACTGGCTAAAATTTCTCCTGACATTTCTGAGTGAAGCTTCATTGACATTTTCACAGAGGCTTGCTCACATTTGGCAGGAAAGAATTTGACCTCTCTCTTCAGACACGTTACACCCCATTTCCACTGACTGTCTCTAAGTTTTTTGCCATTCTCTTAGTTTTTCTCACGGTGTAAATACACACTGCAGTAGAAGCAGTAGTGTTCCTCCTGATTTACTCTAGAATAAATAAGTACATCACAAAATGCTTCCTACAAAGTTTTACTCTGACTCCTCTGAATCTTTTCCCTTAACTGACCTCTGCTGTTGAAAAAACTATTAGAAATGAGCCAAACAGTAATTGTCAAGGCAGGAAGCCGCTGACATACATGTATTTACATTTTTAATTAAGTAACTAAATGTAATACACAGCTATTATATCCAATTCCTTACAGTTATTAGTTACAAGGCACTGCCCTGACTCAGAGCACTGTGGCCCGTCAACCTTCCAGGAAAATGGTCTGCTGGAGTGTTCAAGAAATGTCAGGCTAATCAATCAGTTTCAGCTCACAAATGGTATTTATGCATTTTTTAAAAGCAGATTGCTCTGCTAAACATTTACTCAATCCAGTAACATCCTTCAGAAGGGTACTGAATTGCAGCGAGGAGTGGTAACCTCTTTCATTAACATACCCGGATTGTGATGAGGACACGTGTCCCCAGTTGGATTTTCATTATGTACATTCTTTATATTCTAGATATTAAAAATAACACTATGGCTTTTCTTCCAATGAAAAGAACTCTGTCAGAGAGCAAAACCCATCTGTGGTGTTTTCTGTTCAATGGTTCTGCCTTTTTCTCTACAATCTACTTTTCACGATTGCCCAAAGCCTGCAGAATTCATCTCGTTCATCATATCAATTACTGTAATTAACTTTCCTGTGGACTACTCTAATTTCATGCATTTCTAACCACCTATTTGATATGTGGGTAATTACTGCACTCATTTACATGCAACCAGATGTTTTGGTAATTATATTCTTGTTTGCTCATTTTCCTATGAACAGCAGCTTTTTTCCTTCACAGTCACACTTTAACCTTTTTACATTGCAGAAAATTCAGTATTCTGTTCATGAAAAGTTGGGCAACCTCAACTTTTTCCCTTAAAAAGAGAAAAGGAAGTATTTCTAAGTCTAGATCTGTGTGACACTGAACAGCAGTTCTACTGGAGGTAATTCTGCTCACGAGGCAGCACAACTGTATTACTGAATAATTCCAGGTTGTTTGCAACACCAGCAGCATTTGAGTCAGAACCTTTATGTTGACATCAAAGTACACTAAATGGTAGTTGATAATTCAAGGGTCACTGAAGTGGGCTGAATTGTCCCTGGAGTGAGCTGGTAATATCCAAACATTTTGAAAAAACTTTGTGAATGGCAACTTGAAGTCTGTGTTTTTCTCTGCATTTCCCCTTTGGTGTGAACAGTGCGAGCAAGCCAAAGCATGAAATCAAAGGGTCTTTCATTTCAGTGAGAACACTTCTATACAGTGTTCTCAGCAAGATGATGAGCATCAATTCACATTGAAATCAAATTTCAATTTACACTTGGGGTTTCCTTTCTCTTGATTCTGACTTGTATGCTTTGGTTTCCTGTAGAGGTCCAGCTGCCTTAGACGTTCTGTTATAACAGCACCATCTTCTGACTAATGTCCTGACAGAAGTGTTTTTATGTTTGATCCCTAGCACCTCTGAGGGACCTACTTTTGTGAAGAGGTGACTGCTCCTCTGCTTCGTGCATTTCTCTGAAGACACAGTGAAGTGATTAACTGCACTAGATACTGAGAAGTACAGTAATCTGTGCAGAGCTGAGAATTCATTAACTTTGGCAACCCGATATTGAAATGTGCACATATTTCCAATGGAAACGCCGAGAGAATTAAATGAAAATAGAAAAGGTTCTGCTGACATTTTTGATGCTGGTTAAGTTTTGCATGAGTAAGAGCCATCGACTGCACTTGTCTTCTTAACCTTTTCTAAGGTCAAGATCGTATACTAGATAGTTCAAATAGTCTTCCACAGGATAAATACAGTCCAGTTAGTAATGTTTTAACTTATTTAACCTTTTCTTTGTTATGCACAAAGATGTCAAACTTCAAGTCAATAAAAATGGTTGGCGTTTTTTTCCTAGAGGAGTCCATTTACGTAGTTTTCACATGGCTATGTCCTAGTACACATGGGTCTTTGCTTCCCATTTTCATCTGGACAGTAAAGAAAAAACAGTAGTGACTGGAAGCTGACTATCAAAACTATTCAGTCAATTAATTTTGGAAAGATTGTGGATTGATATTTGAAGTCACATACCTAGTTCATTTCCTGTGAATTATTCAAACTTAAGATACAGTTTCAAGGGCGTAAAATCAGAGTCATGTGCTCCATTTGTACAAGATAAAGAGAAGGGGTCAGAAGGTCTGGATTGTTTCCCTGCTTCTGTCACTGATTCACTATTAAACTTTGGAAAACAAATATTCCATATCTATGTCATGCATTTATAAAGGATGAGTGGAATGAATTAGGTCTGTGAGACATTTTGACATTCAAATCTGTTGAGTAGAGCAGAAATACTGGTTTTTTGGCATTAGATGTTGTTGGTTTGTTTCTGAATTCTAGTCTACCATATGCTTCTTTTTGTGATAGGCCAAAATTTTCAAAGATAGGTTTACTTTGTTCAGTTCTCATATGTAATAAAATAATACCAACATTTATCAACATCATAGGAGAATTAAGAGGATAAATACCTGAATAATACTGAGGCACTCAAATACATCTGTAGTCATGTAAGTGCATATATGTTATTTGCATATCCATGCCATAGGATATATTTCCTCATTAGAAAACTGTACTTGTTACTCATCTGGGGTCTTCCTTTCAGATTTTTTTCCCAGATGTGCTCACTTGAATTCAAAGTAGTACTTTGTTGCATTCTAAAGAACTATTTTAGTCATTACCGAATAACGTTATTTGCTCAGGCTACCTATTTTTTTTTTTTTTACATTAATTCCTTTCAAGTGACTTTCTCCAGTATCCAAAATGTTACTGTTCTTGTTCTCTGAATTTTCTACATAATTGGAAAAAGTCTGGGAAGCATAACATGCAGAGCTGATGGCTTACTGAAACTGAGAGGAATTTTGTCTAATCAGTGACATATTGGGGTGATTCATTGCACTGCAGAACTCTTTAGAGACATGCACATGCTAATGCAAGGCATATTAGATAACGTAAATAAATGCCTAAATATACACTGCAGTGGTGCTGATCTTTATTCCCCTGATGACATTGGTCTATGAATGAATAAGCCAGACAGAAATACAGGTGATTATAGTAATATTCTTTACTGTATAGCTCCATTGGGGTATTTATTGAGCATCGCTAGAAACTGAAGGGTTTGGGGCTTACGCACACTCAGTGCCATCTACAATGTTTCACTTTGCACGTGTATCTCCAAAATCATGGTGAACTTACTGGATCAAAATAGTCACTACTACCATACCTTCATCTATTTTGAAAAAAAAAAAAAAAAATTTACACGTAACTATGTAACTGTACCGTCTAAGGAAACTTCCTGAGACTGGGAATGCATCACTTTCTCACTTGGGTGAGTGATAACTTACTGGATATATCCTTAAATAAGTCCTTGCCTAACCCAAGCGCATGTGAGTCCTTGCCTAACCAGGTGAGTGATTGCTTACCCTGGAGGTAGAGGGCTCTGGTGTGTTTCTTGTGAGTGTGCGCATGCACACCGTGGATCCTCATTATTCTCATTTTGCTGCACCCCAATAATATCCTCAACTGATATCCGAATCTTTATTTTATGTTGTTGGAGTGCTAACTAATTGTATAAACCCTGGTTTGGTCTGTTTATTGGCTTTACTTTTCTGTCCAGAAAAAAGTCTGGTTTGGAACTTGTCTGCTTAAAACTGACTTTGGGGTGCTTCTATGACAGATAGACCACATCTAAAAGGTCATGAGAAAGAGGAGAACTATCTTAAAACAGCTTGGAGCAAGAAGACTATTTGATTAAACACTGGTGAGGTGATATCCCCAGATGGGTTTATCTCTTGTTTGAGTTTTCGGATATACACATTTGTTTCATCTCCTGCACAACAAAAGGTAGACTCAGAACATCCTGAGGGACCAAAAGCCTTTAAGGAAGATCAGATAAGCCCTGAGAAACATTTTTGTCTTAATTTTCTTCTTAACTTCCCAGCCTCCAGCTCTGTTTACACTGGTGAACCATAATGTCTCTTAAATACATGCACATTAGGGAATCTACCATGCATGGACATCTAAGCACTTGAAGTGCAACCTCACCACCATCAAGGCCTCTAGTCTGCACCTGTATCTGTTGCACTAGCACACATTAGGAAATTTGCCTGTTGAACTGGCAATCAAAAATCACCACCTTCCACGCTAGGGCCTTTTTGAACAGTTATTTGTCTGACCAGTGTCTTCTTGTTTCTTAGCACATTTCTCCTCACACTAGCTGTTAAGAGGCCAACCTTGCAGGGAACCTTGTTCAACTCCCTGCTTTTCATATGAATCTCTGTACCTTTTCTAATCACAGTTCTCCATGACCTGATCCACAAATCTGCCTCCCATTTCCTTCAAATTGCTATTCAAGCAAGCTCTGTAGAAGTAAAATAAAAACAGTGCGTTGTGAGCAGTACAAAGTTCAAGAGAGGATGAAGATGAGAAAATGCAACATCATCTCTTATCATATGCAGAGTGGCAATGCAGACATCCATTTCACTACAGTACCATCTGTTCTTCTAGATCAGTGTGTCATAAAATATCACAGAATATTTATGAAAACTTACTTCTGTATTTATGCCATATTAAGCCAAGAGATTTGGTACGAGTTCTAAGTCATGATAATTCGCCCTTTACCGATTTTACCCTTCCAGGATTGACCATTTTCTCTGCCATCTTTCATTTTCCTCTTCAAACACTATAGTTGCAAAATTGTTTTAGGTATCTATTTGTTAGCATTTGTTCTCAGTATTTGCATGTCTGTGTGTTTTTATATGTGGTGTTTATTGTTCTAGTGCTATATTTGCATGTATAAATAAAGAAAATGTCTCTTGTTAGGATATAGATTGGCCTTTGAAAAGCACATTAGCTTTTTTCACTCAATCTATTTCAAACAAACAACGTGCTGTTGAGTGCAATTATTTGGTTTGTGGACTCAGCGTACTACTGGAAAGGCCAGAATACAATGTGATGGTCTCAAGCTCTACATTTAGCTGTCATCTTTCTGAATTCCTGGAAGACAGGTAAAGGTCAGATGGAAAAAGCCACGTCTCCCTGGATAATGCCTCTGTGCTTGGCTGATTTGTGGCTTCTCTCAGACAGTGTATGGAGCACAGTGTGTTCAAAGGTACAAGTCTTCTCCCTGAAGGACTACACATGTAGCACAGGGTTTATATCTGCCCTCTTCTCCTTCAGACAAGTTTTACTCTTATTTTGGGATTGCTGAGCACAGGCATTTGGTCCAGATGTATCAGTTCCAATTCACATTGTCAAAAGGCAGCAGTGTCTTTGCATGAAAACAATAGTGTTTGGGTTGTATTTTGTTACTACCGGATATTACTTTACTTTGAGATGTCATGCATAAGATACAAAGCTTTGGTCCTTGGGCTATATCTCCATCTTGTGCATTTTGGAGCAGCTTTATTATATTTGACTGCTATCATCTGGAGATTTGACACTCTTATCTCACTGCAGCAGTGAAAAATGAAGGTTTCCCATGTCACTGAATCACAGAATGTCCTGAGTTGGAAGGGACCCACAAGGATCATCATGTTCAACTCCTGTCCCTGTACATGACAGCCCCACAGTTCACACCATGTGTCTGAGGATGTTGTCCAGTCTCTTCTTGAACACTGTCGGGTTTGGGGTCATGACACCTCCCTGGGGAGCCTATCCCAGTGCTCCACCACCCTCTGAGTGAAGAACCTTTTCCTAATGTCCAACTTAAACCTCCTCTGGCACATCTTCCTGCCATTCCCTCGGGTTCTATAACTGATCACCAAAGAGAAGAGACCAGTGCCTGCCCTTCCTCTTGTGAAGAAGCTGTAGACCATGATGAGGTCTCCTCTTAGTCTCCTCTTCTCCGGGCTGAACAAACTAAGTAGCTTTAGCCGCTCCTCATACAGCTTCCTCTCCAAACCCTTCACCAACTTTGTAGCCCTCTTCTAGACACTGTCCCAAAGTCTTATATCTTTTTTATCCTGTGTTGTCCAGAACTGCACACAGTGCTCCAGGTGAGGCCGCACCAGTGCAGAGTAGAGTGGGACAATCACTTCCCTTGACCAGGAATGCTATCATGTCACAGCATACTATGACAATAATGTGCACACAGAAAGGAAACCTGGATCTGGAATTTATCCAACAACCAGAATATATCTCCATGACAAATAATGAAAGATGCAAAAAGCCAAGATTTTAATCCCATGAGTAGTACTGACAATCAAAAGCCTTTAATTTCTATGATTTCTAAATTTACTCTTGTTGTAAAAGGCTATATATGTTATAAGTTAAAAATTTTACTAGGTGATGGAAATCTGATTAGAATCCCAGTATAAACTCTTTTTTTCTCTTTGAGTCCCATTGATTTTTCTGTTTTACTGTTGTTGCAATAGATTTTGGGAAGGTAGAATTCCTCCTCTTATGTTTTTCCACCTGATATTTAGAATTTTTCTCACTTCAAAAGGCTCAGACATCCACAGGAAGATATGATTAATAATAAATTACAATCCATGAAAATGCATAAACATATGATCCTCTGTTGTCCTTTTGGCGACCACATTTGTGCTGTGACTTCTGTACCTGCATTTTGAACTTCTTCATGAAGTTCTGAAGAATACACAGAAGTATGGGAATGTCAGACTTGGCTGCCTCTGCTCATTGGGGACTTTGCCCAGGGAGGATCTCAGGAAGTGAGAGACATCTACTCAAGATTTGGGTGAAAGTGCCTTACAGAGAATAAGACATTAAAGATTGGGATTTTTATAATTTCTTTCTTATGAAACAAGAAACAAGATTGTATGAGAGTAAGTTAGTAAAACAAATATTGTAATTTATATAATTAAAAAATTATTCATAGCAAGATCTTTTTCAGCAACTTCTCCTAGCACTATAGGAATGACAGATATCAGAAAAGACTACTCTGAGGAACTTGTGACAATCATAACCTGTCTTCCAAGACAGCTCTAGCTGAATATTACATAATACGGTACTTAGAACAATACTGCATTTGGAGTCAGGAGTCACCTGTAAAACACAGAAGTTATTACAGCATTTGCAGTTATCCCTGAACGGTTTGGAAATATGGGGGATAAGATTCTCAAAGATACTTATGCATAGTAGCGATACTCATCATATTTTCAAAAGTAGCTGTGATACCAGGAGTTAGAAATCTCAGATTGATCTAGGACACCAAATGCTATTTAACTGCTACAAAAAACATCTTCATCCCAATGTAATTTCAGAAAAATGTCAGCTTAGGCATCATTGAATCCTCAAGTTGCCTAAAGTCCAATTTCTTCTGGTGAAGTTCCCTGAAAGTGCTTAAACACCTCCCCTTGAGAGCTCTAGGACTGGTTACACTTGCTTAGTAGCTAGATGCCTTACGCTTACAGCAAAGCCCAGGCAATCCCTACCTGTTTCCTTGGCTGGTTCAACGGGCTGGTGTGCAAACATAACCTGACATAACTATTGGGTACCAAGGTCCCACCCTTTTTGCCAGAGTCCTGGCCTCTCCCTTTCAGACTTCATTTGGACCTCTCTGTGCTGAGTCACTTCAACAGGCAAATCTAACAGAAAGTGGATGTGAAAAAAGGCAATTGTTTCCTCAGCATGCTGACTGGGCTCAACATAATGCTGGTCAAATGCTCAAGTCAGTGCAGCAGAAAGAGCAAAAACAAAGGGCAGGCAGGACCATCAGCTGGTTCAGGTCACTGTGGAAACCCAACATCAGAGCATGCTGGATTGAACCACATAAAGAACACAGGAACAAAGATGTTCTCTCCACGACAGTGGTTGCAAAGGTTCAGATTCTAGTCACTTAAACTGCGGAAGATTTGCACTTTTGTTTTTTCATTTGTCCTTATTTGCTCATGAGAAGTTTAAGTTGGACTCCCATTTGCAGATCAAATCACCTGACTGTATCCCATGAGCTACTGCATATCCAGAACTGTCTCTGTGGTAGCAGGTGACTCAAGAACTGAAGCAGACAGTGCCAGATCTTCCTCGGACTTAGCTGAGCATCTAGCCCAGGTTCCTCCACCCTGTGAGAGTCTGGGCAGCCACCTTCATCTTCCACCCATGGACTATTCCTGCAGTTCCTCCTTGGCATCTCTGCTTTCCCAGGTACACAGCATATAACCTGTCATTCTCAGCTATATATGCCTTAACTAGGTATTGCAAGGTGGCTTTTGGTTATGAAGGATATTTTAGGATAAAGTGGTCTGACAGGATTGTTCTTCTTTCAGTAGCATACTTAAATATTTGTATAGGAGAGAAAATATGCTTATGATTACAATGGCCATTACCTTAATGACTGAAGAACTCATGTGGGAGATGTGGGCTATAATCCCCTCAAGGTGCTCTGAACCCCAAGCCACTGCATCTTGGTCTTTAATAGTCAGCTTTTTAGGTAAAAGGGAATGCTGACATCATTACCTTTTACCACCAATACTGCATTTCGTGCCTAAGACTGCAAAAAAATTAGTTCGCCAAAGAATTTGTGGCATGAATTCTAGCTACATGGGGCCTTCCTCTCTGGCAAATCTTCCAAAACTGCCTTAACAGTATCTGCTCATTAGCTTAATCAGTTCTTCATTCAGCTTACTGAGCACTCTTGAGTCTGCTGAGATGTGTAAACCATCTGATGACTGTATCCTATACAGATCAGGGTCCTGACTGTAAAGGGGACTTACAATATTAAGTCCCTTAGAAGCTTTTGAAAGTATCATTGCTTGCCATATTAGTTGAAAAATATTTTATACAGAATATGATACTCCCCGGTTGCTTCAGGATATGTAATCTGGACTCTGAACGCTGTGGTCACTGTGAAGACTCCCATTCACAGACATGTTAAAGAGATGTAGACAAGAATGCTTACTGTATTTCTCTGATGAATGTAATGTGAGACCCTCACATAGTAGCAGATCTAATTTTCATTAGAGCCAGCTCACTATTTTGGAGGATCTCACTACAGAAAAGAAAGGAATTGGTTATACAACTGTATTTCAGCAAACAGTTTGAGAGTACAATAGCTTTTTCTCCTCGACATGGACTGTTAGCTTTAGTTCTGTCTTATGATTGCCAGTTAAAATTTTGTTTTTCATGTGATGAAAGTACGTTTTTGTGGCTACACTGTTTGAGAATTTTCTGTATCTAAAAAATAGTAAGACCACACACACCAGATATGCAAATGCTCACAAAAACTTTCTCCATTTGCTTCATCTGTATCTTGGAAATATATCTCATGAAACAGGATGGCAGTTTTAGTTGCCCTAACTACGTCTACTCTAACTTAAACAAGGACAGGGTATGGGTTCATCTTCTTTTCGTGTCCATGCTGTTGTCCACCTCCAAACTGCTGGTTAATAATTTGCAGTATTCTCTCTGGACATAGTTTTGGCTGATGCCAGATAGCACTTGTATCCAGGCTCAGTTCAGCGATGCCATGGGCTAGGAGACTGTTAGGAACAGGCAACATGGGTGAGACCATCTATGCACAGGGAGTCTGGAGTGGTCTTGGCTCTGTGGACACACACCATGCCAAACCATTTGTCCTTCAAGCCAAGTGGTGAACCCTGGAGCATTTAATTCATTAGCATGGATGTAGTTTCTACTGAAAGAGGGAGACAGACCAACCTCCAGGATGAAAAGGAACATTCAGCAAGGGTGAGATCTTTGTTTCAGGCAAAGATGACTGGTCTGTCCAGATTTCTCAAATAGCAGAGTGCAGAAAGAGTTCTCAAGTGAACATGACCATTCGACAATAAACCATTTAATTTTTTTTCCCTTCAGATTTTTTTTTATTTCACTCTGATGTTTTAAATCCAGAGAGCTGGGAGAGATGTCACTGTCAGGCGAAAAGGCTTGTGGTAGTGAAAGAAGGAGTAATGACTCAGGACTGTCCATGCTTCCTGCAGAGACCACGGAAGACTGATGACAAAGTAAATAGCTGTAAAGCAAAGGAAACAGTCAACTGAATTAGGCAACTTTTCCCTCATTTAGAGTTGATTGACATTTTCTGTTTGAGTTCTACTGATTCCTGAATAAAAAGAAAAAATATATTTAAAAGATTAATTATTCAGACTGCTTAGCATCATATTGCTTTTTCATTTTGAATTGTATGTCATATTAGATGAAATTTATATAATGTTTGATCTCAGAGGGTTTTTAAAAATTTTCTTTAATATGAGTTGACTCATTAAACCGGCTTTGAAGGTTTTTATATTCCTCCTTGGGCACACAACCTCATTTATTAAGCTTAACTTTAATAAACTGTTTATCAGTAGCCATATGATTGTGATAAGTTTGTGATATAGAATTTCACAAGTTAATGTTAAAAATTTTTCTTTAATCTATCTTTTCTATTTTGTTCTCCTTTGAATACTTTCTCTTTATTGTATCATAAAAAGTTATTTGAAATGCAACATTTAACCATATTGCTTATTTAGTATTCTTTTTTCTAAAGTAGCAGAAACGATACAGTCTCTCATATGATTAAGGAACGAAAAAAACTCCAATGTCTAAAAGACACACGAAGGTAAAATTAAGAGAAAATCAGAATCAAACACTGAGGTATGTGCTTGACAGAAAAATCTTTAGCTGAAAAAATGAAAGATTAGAAGTCCTTTGTGTTCTGTAACACAGTCAGAAAATACCAGGTTTCTGTAAAAATAGTGCATGTTTGTTATGAATAGAATACCACAGTCTGCAAGTCTTTGTGCATTCTAAAGGAAGATTTTTAATGTTTTTCATTAGCTTGGCACTGGATTTGAAAATTGACAATGCATTCCTTGAATAAACTTTTGGTGAAGATGACAATAATGTAACTTTTGGAGTGCATTTTCTGCCAATACAGCTACTTAAGTTTTCACAGCTGGGACACTTCTATTTTTTCCTGCAGCCTTTTCTCCTCCCTCCTCCCTTCTGATTTGTTATTGTTTGAAATTCTGAGAATGTTTTACACACATTTCCAGTGTACAACATTTGGAAACTGATAAACGAATGACAAATATGATATAAAGCCTCATGGAAGACCCTGTAGGGTCTACCCAGGGAGAAGAACACATCTGTCTCCAGCTGTGCAGCTATTTAGGAGTGAAATGACTTGTCCCGGGTTGGGCAGAGATGGTAATTATTTTTGTTGTTGATGTGAAGATCAAAGGTTATTCTCAGGAAGTAAGGACAAGGACTGTGGTATTTAGCAGGAAAGATTTATACAGGACATAATTTAGTACATGGTTTGCACATTAACCTGGTGCTAATGCATGTAGATGACAGAGAAAATGTAAACAATCCTGATGTAAGATAAATTATAATTGGTGAAAAGCAAATTAATCTACTGGTCATGATTCTCCCACAAGCCAGCAGAATCTCGAGCAGCTGTTACATTCCACAATCACACTTTGAAAAGAGGCTGCTTGATCTGAGGATTTCTTGCTACAGTGCAAATAACTTGTTCCTCCTCTCTCAGCGTGGCTTTTTTCCTTTTTTTTTTAAAAAAAAAAAAAAAAAAATAACAAACCCCCTGCTTTTAACAACAGTGCCTAGTCCTAGACTAACATAACTCACAGATTTCTTCCCATAAGAGTGAATCCTATGGGTTTATGATTTTCAAGGTGCAAACTAAGAATATACCCCCAAAACCACAGAGGTAGTAGTTTATAAATGAATTTTGTAACTGAGTGTACCATGACCTCATGGGCAGTAGATGAGATGTAATGTTTGCTTGTCCACAGTTTCCTGGTACCAGGCCAGAAATCCATGAAATACCTTTCTCATGTTTCTCATTCCTAAGTTTGACATATATATGCAAATAACTTTTCTCTGTTAAAAGTTACTCAGCATAAAACACAAATATACAAATTGTGTGAGCAAAGAGAAAAAAACCCTGAAGAAATGACACGTACAAAACCACTGGGATCCCTTAGAACAAACCAAGGTTTAATTAAGATTTATGCACTAACTATTGCGACGTAACTTTTTTCAAAAAAATTGACATGCACATAAAAGCTTTTCTGTTCAAAGCTGATGAATTTCACTCTCCAAAGAACCTTAGTTCCCTTTACTAAGTCAGGTTATGCTCATATTTGTAGTGTTTTAAATAAGGAAAAATGGCACAAGTTAAAACGAGCTATAATGATGTGAAACAAAAATAAATGAGATTTGTAATAAGCATAAAATGCTCATTGCAGATTCCTATGACAAACAATAGCTTGTCTGTAGGAGGTTTGACCAAAAAAAGCAGAGACAGCAAAACCATTTCATAATTGTAACTCATTCACAAATATTCATGGAAACATGTTTTGCCATGTATATTGCAATTTATTTCTTGAATAATGACTAGGCTATTGAGAAACAATGAAGAGAATGAAGGTTTAGACTTCTTCCCTTCTTTGTCTGTCTTTATTTCCGTTTCCATGTGTGCAAGAAAGTACATCCCAGAAATCCAAATATATGTTCTTCTCAGATGGCTTTGCTATGATGCAGACATCAGATGTCTGAGGAAAGCAGGTAAGTGATGGATTGCACAGGGAATTCCTAAGTAGGCTTTGACTTGGTAGGGAAGTTTTCACCATAAGCAGCTTTGGTTTTCTAATTTTGTGCAGACCCCAGTAAATCTCTCTGCATAGAGTGATCTGCTGATATAGCAAGTGCACCCAAAACCCAGAAATCTTGTCTGCAAGCCAAACCTCACTGTTTCTCCACTGTACCACTCTCTCACAGAAGAAAATCTTACTGGATTCCCTTAAAATAGTAAATGAACTTTGAATTCATTGAGAGAAAATCAGCTCCAATAAAAGAAAGACGGGCTACCAAGTCTTATTATGGGTTACTCATAGTTTAACATATACAGCCTTTATATAATGTGTATTTTGAATTTTAACATCTTTCAAGAATGCAGACAAATGTAGCATTTTTGTGTAGTTAAACCAGTGGAGTGGTGTGGACCAATGGGTCCACAATGTAAAGGAAGCAGCAGTATGGCTTGGAAGAGGAGACACCACCATTACTCTTTTTCAGGTAAACAGAGACCAGCAGGTACACTGAGGTTCGAAGTGATGGGATTTGGATTATCAGTCATTTCATGACTCAGATAATTAAAAGATGATCTGTCAGGAGCTTCATCTATTGAAACTGTAGCTTCCTTATTTACCTCGGTGATAAAGACCTTCCATGTTGAAAGATTTGGGTGCCAGCTGTCCTTAGTGTCAAATTGCTAAGAAAGGAGCATTGTGAAATCGATAGCAGTTGTCTGTGGCCATGCAGGGATCATTTTTATCGAGCAAAGTGAGGTTATATCAGGCGGAGTAACTGCTCTAGTGTCATTAAGAGAGAAACGGTTATACATGCTTTCTGGCTTTGCTGCCTGCAGCTGTGATAGCACTCCAAACAATAAAGATTGGGAAAGGGTTATCTCTACTCCCACTGATTAGTAGATACAGAAAAATGTTTGCCTATGTAACTATCAACAATTCATTGAAAAAAACACTCTAATATGTCTTGTATTGCTGGTAACTGTAATACTCCTGCATAGAAAGTTTAAAATTAAGTTCAGATATTTCATGTTCTTTTTTATGTCTTTTTTTTTTTTCATTTTCAGAATGTTCTTATGTATTTTTTAATGTATTTGCTCCATTTTAGAGTTACTGTTATTTTTAAAATTTACCCTGAATAATACTGAAGAAAAATTGTTTTGTATTAAGGTTTGTTCCGTGGAGATTTATTTCTAGAGGGAAAAAAAAAGAAACTCCACACTTGTCTCCTTCAAGTGTTCCATAATGACAAAAGGACAAAACCTTCAAATTTTGGAAAAAATTATTTTCAAAAAATCACAGAATGGACACTTTATATCCAAAGCATGTATGTATGTACAGTTAACCACTCAGGTAGAAGATGAACCTGTATGTCATGTTTTCCAGTAGGAATCTATTCTCTGTGATTTTACCTATGTTATATATCTTGTGGTAGAAGCTCATAAAAGTCCACATCATTGCTAGTGACTTAATAAAGACTAATAACATTAGTTGTTCAGAACTGGGGAAAGCAACTGAAATGGTCCATGCTGCCGACTAAGCCAGATTTCACAATAACTTCTAACAAATCTGTAGAATGTGAATAAACTCCACAGAGGACAATTTGATCTTAGGAAAAACAAACAAAGAAAACAAAACCACAAAATTTTAATAATAATAATAATAATAATGATGATAATGATAATGATAATGATAATGATAATGATGATAATAATAATAATAATAATAATAATAATAATAATAATAATAATAATAATAATACAGTGGCAATATGAGCCTCCAAGAGATTTTGAAAAACTTTTCTTCCCTATTTTTTTCTTGCAAACCTAGTAACTTCCTAGTGTCACAGAAACGTAGTTGTTTCATAATGGCACTGGGAAGAGCGTGTTAAACACGTAGTGTCATTAAATCATCGCATTCAGTTCATTCAAAAAAAAAAAAAAAGGAGAGAAAAGAAAACTACCCGGTGTTTCCTCCGAGCCGTGCAGCTCTCACACATTCTTTTTTCCTTGCAAAGACACTCGCTGCAGATCTGTTAATGAAGACTCCCATTATGTAGGAATGTTTACAGTCATTAGCCTTCAGCAAAGATCATCAAAGGAATACAGACAATTGCTTTAAAAATGCCTGCGGCACTTAAAAAAATACCTCAATGGCACTTAACTCATCCACTTTCAAACTGCAAACTAGTTCTACGTGTTACTGCAGAATTTGGCTGCAAAGAAAGCCATCGTGTGTTGTAGGTCTGCCCCCCAAAACCATGGGGCTGCTGCTGCCTCGGTACAAAATTCCATGTAACACATTCCTCACCATGCGAATCATAGCAAGTGGCAGCTGCTAGATTTGGGTGGATCACCTTGTTCAGGAGAAAGATCAACTGGCTGAAAGAAAGGAGGAAAAATAGAGTGATTTCCTGGCAGCAGATGTAAAAGTGATGTGTGGACATGTTTCTTCATACCAGTCATGGTTAGCTGGTGGAACTCATTGCTGCAAGTGCTCATTGAGACAGAATCTGAGGGAGGTTGGACACCTACCAGTATATTTCTAACCCCTCAAAATTAGACTAGCCTAAATATACAGATGATAATGCTAGGACACGTAAAACATCACCCATTACAGGAAATAAGTGAGCTTACTATTTTGATAGATGGTTTGCAGGAGAATCTTAATCTTTTGAGATACTACGTATTTATCTCACCAGAATTCGTCATTGGCTGAGAAATAGTGATGGGACCAACCGTGTTAGACAGATAGCAGTGTGGTAATGTGACAGCTGCTTACAATTTGGGGTACGTTTCAGACCTTACCAAAAAGTTCTGCAGCAGTTTACTTCGTAAGTGAGTTGGTATTGTTGTGCACATATCCCACCATTTTTGAGTCCTAACATTAGTTTTAATGCTATGATGTTTGGCCAGCACATCATCATAGTCTCCAGCTTCTGTGAACAATCAGCATTTTACCCATTATTGTCACAGAACCTTTGATCCTGATGATAACCTGATTTTCTCTGTTCTGTGTGCCTGGAATAAGACCACTGAAGGTTAGAAATGGTGGAATTCATTTAGCGAACTTATATCCTGCTTTGTATTGCATTGGTCAGATCCAGGAAAGTCAAAGGGATAAACGCAATGCAGTGAGAATAATCCATACAGAGGTATTAGTCTGTGTGACAGCAGAATCTGTGAAGAGCATTCCTTATAGTCACAACGCACTATTGATGCTGTTTTCTTAAATGTACTGTTCCTTATAATGTTATTAGATTATTGCATCCATAACTATTTGGTGTTAAAAGCAGATTAAATTTCTCTTGCATCTGGCCTGTAGATATTTGATGTGCATTACTGAACTATTACAATGAAGGAACAGCTAAATCATTAGTAGAAGTGAAGTTTGAAATCTGAAAAACCTTAAGATTTAGCTTCCAGACATCATTTAGACTTTGCGGGTATAACTATTCAATACACTAAAATGTAACACTGGGAGACTTATGCTGTCCTGATCTCATAGTCTTGTTAGTGAGAACTCTTCATAATGGGAAAAGGCAAAAGAAGGGAGCTCTGCTCTACGGCAGAGCCCAGCTTATCTGCATCCTTGAGCAGAGCGTGGCTTATATAGAAGCATTGTTAGAGTTCCTGTGTGTCATTTCTCCATTCCTTCCTTGCCATATACAAAGGACCTTTAATTTCTCATTTTAAAGGATTCTATCTCCAAATGATCAGTCTGGGTCACAGAGGTTTAAGTTAATTTTCCAAAGATTTAAGAAAACAGAAACATTTGCAGTCCTCCTCCAGTGTAGCAGTTAGATCTTTCTCACAATACCTGAACACGTTTAATGGCAGGAAACATGTACATAATTGAAAACATAGGATCTAGCACTAGCAATATTTTTAGGCAGCCTTACATAAGTAAGCCTCTGCACAAGTTTATTGGCTTCAGTGGCATGGCAAAGGGCAGTCTGGTGGTGCAGCCTTCCCCAACAGATGAGCGTGGTACCAGCAGGGAGTCACACTGTCTCCTTTTCTGCTGCAGTGTATTTACCCTGGCTGTAAGACCCTCAGTTGTGTTAAGAGACATAGTCTTTGAGTAGATATCAATATTTATTTTCAATTTAATCATTTACTTTTTATGCTTCTTTATTTTGGTACTTTCACTTGAGAAGTGAGAACACAAAGAGTTGTTTTCACATTCTGTTTTTCACGTGTTAGCTCAATGATTGCTTGATAAATATTTCTTTGTGATAAGGAGAGTAACAGAATAGCTAGCCTGGGTTTACCATAAAAGTTCATGGCAACAGTGCAAAATCTGTGCATTTGGATGAATGCTCCACTGGTGCTTTGCAGCATAGTGCATTAACTGGCTCAGCAAGAAACTTGCTTTAGAACAGCAAGTTTGAGTGGTGGAAATTCTGTATTTCCCTCTACAAGGGAAACTAATTGTTGTGTCCCAGGTTGAGAGTCCATTATAAACCATACCACGCAGTCTGAACTGGCAGGTGGCAAAGTTTGGCTAAAACCACAGAAGAAGAAAAGACTGACTGACTGATGTGCTAAATAAACAGAAAGGGAAATTAAGTGGAAAAAATCCTTTGGAAATATTCTAAGAATAAAAGAAGAACTATAAAACCGTTCAAATATATCTATTACGTAGCTAAGTAATTATTTGATTTGAATTGTACTTTATTTTGTAAATTATGACTCTTTAATTGCAAAAATGCTAGTACATAGTTTTTAAAAAGTATTACTGTAGACTTAATGAATACTTTAAAAAGAGTTTGTTTGGAGGATAATAGTTAAATATGTATATAACTCAAAGTGCAAATACATATTCAGTTTGGTATAGCAGAAGAAATTGAACTTTTCAAGACTAAAATATAGTTTCTCAAGTTGCAATTTTAGAGTGATATTCCATATATTATATGGATTCAGATTAATCTTTATTTTAAATTGGTTAGAGAGCCTTTCAGTATTAATCAAGCGATTTGTCCAAGTAATAAATATTTTTTCTACCTTCATTCCTTTGAGCCCTTGAATTTAATAATGTTGGGATTTCCTCCTCCAAAGATGGATCTGCTAAATGAATTCAAATGAACTCAAACACTTAAAAAAAAAGAGTGAAACCTGTGAAAAATATAGTCTGATAAGATCAGGAGTCTGAATCTATAATCCCTAAAACATGACAGTTTGAAATTGAGGCTGGATTGCTGTGTTCTTCATTGTTATTCAGAAACGTTACCTCCTTTCTTTAAAAACTGTTTCCCCAAGTCCATTACCTGAACATGAAGTTCATATAGGAAAATATTCTAGAATAAGGCTATTCTTATTCAAGGCCCATAATTCTCCTGGAATTTCCCTTACAAAAGGGAACTCCAGAGCAGCCAGTTGGCTTTTCCGTCATCTTTGCTGGTAGAGACATTCAGTGGGGTTATTATTGTGGGTAATGCCTCATATGCTTCCTGCATTAAGAAGGTGAGGGGAGATGAACACCTGCCATGACATAACTCATAACGAAATTCACTCTGGAAGGTAGAAAAGTCCTAAAAAATGAGTGGAAAAATCTCTATTTCTGAATTGAGAGTGGAGTTGTAGAGGGCATTCCAGCCAAAAACTGATCAGGTTTTGAAAGGAATGACTGAGACAGACTGTATCTTGCATTTGCAAGATTGTGGAAAACCTTAAAAAAAGAAAGAGAAATTAGTTGTCAGCTTTTTAAAACAGGCTGGTGAGTTCTGGTTTTGGATGGCAGCACTGACAGACCTCACTGGTTCCTCGGTGTTAAGCATAAGGCAAACACAAATATTCAAAAGTAAAAGTACGTTCCCGTGCACCCCACCACAGATGGTTTATTGTAACGGCAAAATGAACTGACACTTAATAATATAACTGTACTTAGAAGCAGGTTTTATGATGCCAAGTATGGCATACATCTGCTAAAACGTAACTGAAAAAAGCACATATTACAGATCACAACTTTTTAATATGATGAATGTGTGGGACATTCCTATGGCAGTAGCTGGGAGGTATGGCAGGGGAGGGCAGGGGTGTCACTTTTCCCTGAACATCTGGTGTAAACTCCTGCTGCAGGCAGGTGCTGAGCTGCACAGACCTCTGGTCTGACCCACTTATGGCTTTTCGTATTTTCAAAAATGAGCAAAGAAAAAGGACATGTGAATTGAGTACTCTCTTGTTTTAATTTCAGTAGGTTCATCCCACATTTCAAACGGAGCTACATAGATGATATTTTTAGAAAACACACTATATTTTACCTCTAAACCTTTTCCAGGTTTGATTGGGTGTGTTTCACAGTGTGAAAGTGGCTCACATGTGCAGAATGGAAACGCTGACAAACTTTTAGCTATAGATGTACTAGCAACCCAACTCAAAGGTATTGTCATTAATTAAGCAGAAGAAACAGAAAACAGAGAGAAAAATTAGCTCAGGTTCAGTGGATCCTTGTTGCAAATTTGTAAATGGGCTCTCTACTGTAGACATATGTAAAATAATGCTCCTGTTAAAAGTTATGTGGAAAATTAAGGTTCTCAGCAAGCTAATTTTACTCTGTTAACAAAGCATGGTTTCAAGCTATTCTTGTTAACCATCCATCCACTTTCTCTTCCTTCAGCACCTCAGATTTGCAAAAGGGAGGTACAATTACAGTCCTTTGTTTCATCCTGAGATCTCTTTACAAAATAAAGTCTGCTTTTAGCCTGTTGAAACCTATGTGCTTTCCTTCATTGTGTAAAGTTAGAGGAGCTGAGGTCTAACTTTAAAGTAATCCTTTGTGCTGCTTTTTTCCCCTCCCTGTCTCTTTGTTGTATGTATAGCCCAACTGTGTGCCTTCAGCTGAACTTTTCCCCTGCCAAATCACACACTTAAAGCAGGAAAAAAGAGGCTGGGGTGAAATCCTGGCCCCACTATGCTTACTGGACTTTAACAGGGTTAGGTTTCCACTCTAGTGGCCACTGCTCTTTGAGTTGCTCCTCTTAGTCCTGCCTGAGATGTTTTTCCCCTGCAGTAATGGACATTCTCCAGTGCAAATTTCTAGTGTAGATGGTCTGCTGCAGTGAACAGAGTGCCACCAATTTGTGTGATTTAACTGGCTTTGAAACTGGCATGTGACACAGTACTGGGATCCTGGTCTAAGAATTTAAGTACCCCACTCTTAACATACATGCCATTCCTAGTATGACTGCAAATGAGTGAAGCTAAAGAAATCATGTATTGTATTTATACTTGTATTTTTTCTTCTCACCTTTTTTCATTTGCCAGAGCATGCCAGGCAGAGTCATTATGCCATTGTACTTCATGGGGTTCTCTGGGCATTTGTAGCAGAAGAGGATGGTGCAAAAGACAAGAAAGGGGTGTAGAAAAAAGGAAATCCAGTCAAAAAACAATCAAAAAAAAATCAAGATAAGGAAGATAAGGTTGACAACAGTAGTGAGCTAGCCAGGGCAAAGGAACACGTTTGTGTGCAAAATCAGTGTAGTGGAGTCATAGGGACAGAAAATCTGAGACATTAATGCTGGAGTGTTTCTTGTAGTAGACTCTGCTTTTGCTTTCATGCCTGTGACACAGCTGTTCTCTGAAGGAGCCACAGGAGATGGGATTGATGGCAGGCTTTGCAAAAAGAGTGTGTGCCTGAAGACTAAACCCTTCCCCCTTCCTCTGCCAGTAGCTTCAGACTGTGCTGATTTCCTGGCCATCTCCTTCATTTCCATTAAGTAATCCCGCTGAGCACACACTGAGCCCTCAAGGCAGCACATGCTTTGTGTTGAATCAAATCCACAGGGATGTAGAGATTGGAGTAGATATGCTTGATGAACTCCAGTGGGCAGCTTCACATTTCTGTATCTTTCCTGTCCTTCCTCAGTGAGACCCCTGTCGCCATCCTGGGATGAACCACTTCTTCCTTAGTATCAGCTTCTCTCTGTAACCGAGGCACCAGCTTGCTGAAATCAGTGCTGTAAAAATGGTTACATTTCTACATACCTTCACACATCTTTCAATGAGATGTGCAGGGCACTTTGAGTTTGTTCACAGAAAAGTTGCTTCATTATTCACAGACATAACCATAGCCTTGCTACCACCTATACTCACTCAGCTTCAGCTTAAAAGTAAGAGTAGTTCCACTGTGATCATAGTATCTTTTCTCCCTCTGTATTTCTCTTCAAACATTTTTCTTACTATGTTCTCCTGACACTGTAGGGAGGTGATTTTTCCTTCCAAAACCATCCATGAGGTGGATACTAAAAGACATCGTAGACATCTCTGGTGTTTGCATTTTGTATTGAATGTTGAGAAACTGGAGAGGCTACCACATGATTTGAGAGCTGGAGAAAAGTCTAAAACCCCTCAATCTGCTTAGGTTATCAAAAAGAAGACAAAGTGGTGACTGGATTACTGCGTTTAAGTACATCTGGTGAACTCTTTGGGCATTGTAAACTCATCCAGAACAGGAGTTTCATGAGGACTGAAACAACTAGCAAATGTCAATTAATTCAGAGCATAGTTTCAGCCAAAAGTGGAAAATCCTTTTATTTTGGGCTTGTAAAGTTAAAGCTTACTCCTGCATTTTAAAAGATCTTAGTTTAAAAATTTAACTAAATGAAAACAGATTAAATAAGAGGCCTACCTAATAGTTTTGTATTGACCTAACCCTTTTGTTTGTTAAGGCAAACACTGGGCTGACTCATTATGTTGATAATAAGTGTCATAGGAGCCCAGCTATCATTGTGTTAATTATTCTAGCACTAAAGAGACATCCCCTGTGGTGGGCTTTGTACTCTGAAGTCGATGTAATAAAAAAAAAAAATAACAAAACTGTCAAACTATCTGAGCACTCTTGGATATACAAATAACCACAGTCTTCTACCAATGGGAATGGCTTACCAGTGTTCTAATCTGATAGTTTGTCTCACATAAGCTGAAGAGAGGGAAAATTTAACCAGTTATTATAACCATTGTTTTTCAGCCTTAGTAGTGATTTAAAGCTTTCCTATCAGAACCTTCTGCTGTTACCAGTGACCTTTGTATCGAGTATTCTTACACCCTCTAATTTTTAGCTTTTTAATTTGAAGATGCACAGCTTTATAAAAAGTAGTTGCTAAAATAGATATTCTGAAGATCCCTACAGAATAACCAAAATATTTTAGTTAATTTAAACTTTCATGTACAAAGTTGTAGGAAAAGCAAGAAAAACAGACATCCATGGTGAGATTGTGGAGGTAATCAGGGAAACGGATGTTCTCAGGGAGATGACTAAACTATTTTTTTCCGAATGACGAATCTCAAGCTCAGAGTCCAGGTGAGAGAAGGAAGAACTGCGAAATGAAAGGGCACAGCTCTCGTACCTGCACTCTGCTTCTTATAATAAGTGGCAGTATTTGTCTCTCACTCTACAGAACACAGAATTTTAAACAATAAAGATTAACAATCTCCAAGAGCAGTATTTATGTCGGCTCCATAGGCCAGTCAGCAGCTCTGGACTCCTCCAAGCTGTTCTGAAAAAGAAAGCATCTGGCTAATTGGACGAAGGTGCCTGGTGGAGCTCTAAAATAATCACTACCATCCCTCATCTTTCCCAGCCCTAAATACACATTTGAACTCTATCTCTTAATCCTGTTTTTTTGGCAGAACATTTTTAATCTCCTGCCCTTCATGCTAAGAAAAAATTATCTGCATGTGAGCTTAAGTAAAAGTTACTATTTATAGGAGTTCTAAGTGGTTTATATTGTTTAAATTTTTATTATACTGTCATGATAAATTTACAGGCTTTTTTTGCAGCATTTTGCTTTGAATAGAGACTCAGATGTATGTTCTGCTTACAGTAACTACTGAAGTGGCATGATTTTTTTTCCTTTCAATAACAAATATCTTTATCCCTTCCCATCCTTTCCTAAAATACAATTTGAGGTCATTCAGAAACAGTTGTAAAATTGACTTGAATTTTCTTAAATTGTTCCCACCAAGTTAAAAATGAAAATAAGTTTTGGAAATGAGAAATTTCCAAATGCTTTAAATCCTAGGGTTTGGTTGACCCCTATGTATACCTTGTTTTGCCACTGCCAGTACACTTGTAGTTCCAAGATAATGTGGTAGTTTGGATATTTGCTTGAAAGATGTCCTATTCCAGCCCTCTACCTGCTTCTTTTTTTTGGAGTGTTTTCAGCCTTTTCCTATAGAATATAGTGTGATTGTTCTCTCTGCCACTTCTTGTGAATTCCTGTTTAAGCTCTTAAAATATCTAAGAAATAATTACTTAATGTTACTTCAATTAGTGAGAGAGGAAATAAGAATTGTATTGTATATTCTGGTTCTATGGTTATATAGAAAAGCAATTATTTGTACAGTCTCCTACCCACACACTAAATTTTTGGGTGATGATTTCCTGGATACATTAATAAAGAAATTTGATGGTGTGTTTTGGGTAGGGGGAGGTATAAAAAGCTGTCTGGGTTAATAACTGGCATAAGAACTACTGCTTCTTAGTGATCATTCCATATAATATCCTGGCCTCTTAATGACTGTTTTATTTTGTTTTAATTCCATGGTTGTTGTGACAGAATTAATTATCAGATGGAGGAAAAAGCCAAAACATCTCAGTTCAATTAATCGTTAACCCACTCATGGTTTGCAGGGAGCCGTGGCAGTAGTAGGGAGAAGGCTCTTAGGCCTCTCTAAGCTGGACTCAGTTCAAAGTAGGGTAAGAAGTTTTCAGTAGTTTCCTAAGTATCAATAAAGGACTTTCCTAATGCAAGACTGACAGACTGCAGGGCATGCTAAATAATCCTTCCATTCTGATCAAGCCTTACTGTGCCCAGTTTTAACCTCACACTTCAGAGGAAAATGTAGTTCCAATAAAAAAGGACAGCAGAGGGTGTAATCTGAGATCTTGAAGGTATGGTTTATACAGAAAGAATGAATTACTTGTGTTAAGCTTAAAGAAGTGAACCTGGTGGGAGGATTTAAAATAAGAGGAAGAAAAATATATGATTTACTGGTTGGTGAAAGACCAGTCAAGAAGTAATAGGCTGAAACCATGGCATGGAAGGTAGAAGTTACCGATAGGAAAACCTTCCAATGATTAAGAAGTGAAGAACAAGTTCCCATATTCCTATCAGTGATGGGAGAGTCATACCACAAGATAGAGTGGACCCTCCAACATTATCCTATATTTCACCATATGTGCTCTGAATCAGGGAAATTCCAGTTTGGGTCATCTTCCTCCAGATGAATACTGTAAACCTTAGACCACTGGTTTCCAAATTGGAAAATAAAATGTGAGCACAATGAATATGAGTGACCAAGCCCAAACTAATAAGCTTTAGTTCTGCAGGACAGTCTCAATACCAATCTTGGGACTGGTCTCGGGAAGACAGGAGGCTAAGGAGCCAGACCCAGCAATGCATGGGACAGGGATAATTTATGTTCCTGACGCTCAGTAAAGTAAATACTGGGTCTGGTTAAGTTACTCACTCAACTAGTAGATGCTTGTGTTTTGGTCCCTGATCTCGTGGGAACATGTTTGCATAAAATGGTATGGCTTCAACAGAAGAAGCTGAGTCTGCCCACTTGCTCCCAGAAGTTTGTCAGGCCTTTCTTTAAAGACAAGGGTTAAAACCTTTTAATGCAGAGAATTCATTAGCTACTTTCTGGATTAGTACTTTAGTGCCTGAGCTACTGGATGAAAAGAGCAGAGGAAGGATCTTCACACCAGAAGATTTGTGAAAAATTTAGCTTGAAGAAAACCAAATGAAACTACTGTATGAATTCAGAAGAATAAATGTATAGTTTTAGGGTGACTGAAACCGAACTTTTTGGTGAATAAAAAGACCTTCTTATTGCTATAAATTGTTGCTAAGATGTTCTTCTAGCACTTTTGATTATATTATAGTATTAACACATTTAGGCATACAAGGTTATATTCAATGTTTATACATGATCTCTGTGAATGTAATGTCTTCATTCTTTTTCCGGAAAGATATGACTTGACAACAGCTGTTACTCTTCTGAGAACAATGTCCTAAGTATTGTTTAGATAATTGCTCCTGTTTTAAATGGTTTCAGGAAACCAGTGGACAATACTCTGTGGTTTCTTTTACAAAGGGACCAAAAAGCTAACTGTGTCACAATTCTAAAAGATAAAGAATGAAATTTTTAAAAGACATTCTGTTTTATAATTAGGGCACAATATGTGCAAATACATTTTGACTCTGCCCACTGATACCAAAATGCAGTACCAATTGCAATAGACCTAATTATTTGTAACATGAAAAACTTTTCAATTTTTACCTATTTATCAGTGCCAAAGTATTAGAACAGACTCCTGCACTATTTATGAATTATAAGAACAAGTTATAAACAATATATCCACCCTATTTATTGTTTAGCTATTCGGAGAACAACTGTGGTCTAGTCAAATGTAAGCATTAGTAAATAGATTATTCATTCCAGCATATAGAACCTACACATTTCTCAGAGACCCCCAACAAGTACTCATCCACTCTTCAATTCTTCACTACCTAAAGCAGAGAATTATTATCTTCTGAGCCTTGGAGATGATTATTGTCCAGATGCTTTTTCTTATTTTTTTTTTCCCCCAGGGTAGACCTCCACCACATAACTGCCAGTGACGGTATTGAAAATCAGCATGATGAGGAAGATGAGCCCACCACTGTAAAAAGAGAAACACAATAAGTAATTTAAGTGGAAATCAAGGGAAAAAAAAAGTTTGCAAAATAGAAATAGAATAATATTTTTGGTATTTTCTCTTTCTACGTTAGTGTTTGTTGCTGTTACTCCTCATTTCAAGAAAGAGGTTTACCTAGTTTAACTCACTTTTTTATATTAAAAGAAAACAAAACTGGCACTATTTAAGAGCTCTATGTGCAATTTTTAATGGGGAAAAAAATTTGTAAGAACGTCAATAGCAGATGAAGGGCTGCTGAAGCCTATAGCTATGACAATGCTTGTGGGAAAGTCTGGAACAGCAGGGAGGAAAGTGTCAGCCAAGAAACCTGAAAAATAGTCCAAATGCTATCATAAAGTCCTTTTTTTAATAATGTGTTTTTAATTTTAATAATATATTACTATTTGGTTTGTTTCTTAGGGACCTGCATTTATTATAAAGCATTCCATGAAGCTGTAAGACTATGAGAGCTCCCCTAAACTCCCTCAACATGCAGTTTTAGCGGTTTTCCTCTGTTTTGAGAGGGTACATTAATAACCACATACTACCATAGGTATTAAATAGGCCACCCACCCTCCAAGAAGTACAGTCCACATTTCTATCCACTCTTTATGGCAGCTCGCCTAATGGGAACGATGTCAAGGGGTACAATGAAACACTCCATGTCTCTTGACTTCTATCTTAGGGAGGGTCTGTTCATATTTGTCAGCCATTCATTCAGTCAAGGAACATTACAGAGGAGCTGATTTAGTGCTGATGAGAAAGGAAGGGTGCCACCTGCCATATCATCATCTCAAGAACCGGTGTTCAACCTGAGCTGTTGCCCTTTCGTCACATCTGCATACGTATGACCTGTGAGCTGCTCTAATTGCTCATAGCTCTCTAGTTTATCACTCACACATGCTACATGACCGTGACCTGTGAGCAGTGTCTGCAGTGGTGGGAGCCTCATTTTCTGGCTGACTGCAGAGAGTTCATTCTTGCTCTCATAACTCTCTGTTCTTCCCATCTGCATCTGGCCAGCTCTACTGGGTCTGTCCAGGAGCAGACACATGGGCACAAATGAGGTTTTTAAGGAAGTGTATGCCTGTGCATATGTGTACGTGCATTTTTTTATTACAAGTAAGGCTGGCAGCTCTGTTTATTTAAAGTTATCTGACACTTTCCACTACAAAATCTTATTTCCAGTTGCCAAAACATAAGCATTCAATTTGAAATGGTTCAAGTCAATAACTCACCTCAGATTCAAAAGATTGTAAGGGGCATGTGCTTATTTATTTGAAGTTATCAGGCAAGCCTCTTCACTGGTTTTCTGAAAGTTAAGGACACTGATACACTGCTTTACATGCAGTACATTTCTTTTCCCACATTAAAAAAATGCAGTTCTCTGGGGAGAACTCATCCCTTCACAGCAGAAGGGATGACTGCCAGCTTGGCTGGCATATTGGTGGCTGTTAGTCTAGGGGAATACTCTTTCAGTGATAATGTGCCCAAATTTGGCTGAAAATGAAGCTAACACCTCAGAAATTGCAACCTGTCCTGTAACCGCAACTTCATTGGTTGTTGCTGCAGCTGCATGAAAGCACATGAACTGGTTGTAGGCTGCTCTCTAGTGTCTCTTGATTGACTGGGCTCCAGACTGCATCGCTGTCAAAACTTATGTGTCTGACACCTACCCTACAAGTGTTTAGGATGTGTCTTACAAGGCATCACGCGTTCACCAGAGATACTCAGTAACTGCAGACTATGCTGGTGGCCACATTTTCATAATCTGAAAGGATCAGGGACCATCCGCTAGCTCTGAGCCCCAGTGACTTGACTGCATCTATACTACATACCATTTGGCCTTGGGTCCCAAAATACGTGCAATATATATGTGCACCTAATGTAAAAGTTTTTGTTTGTGTCACACCAAAATTACTGTACTGAGCCACCTCTCTCCGATGTACTGAATTCACTGCACTTCCTGATCGGCATATGCACAGTAGGCAGCGTTTCAATATTTCTCTGCGTTCAATAGCCCAGTCAGATCTCTGACCCAAACAGCAGATAGGTGGAGTATGCAAATAACTCCAGGACAAAGATTCCGTGTGGAAGGGAAAAAACTAGGGTATTTGTAGTGAAACTCAGACATTCAGTAACTATATATTCAGTCAGACTGGTGAAGAGACCAAAACTGAGGCACCTCAGAAGGACCCGAAGGGATCGGTCACATCAGGCAGAACAAAGGCTACTCTTCTCCAGCCAGAACCCAACACTCCTCCCTGCCAGCACGCTGCTGCCAGCAAATGCTAACGCGACCTACCCCTTCTAGTGATAATGAACAAAGAATACGACCACTCTAAGTGCATTATCAAGTTACTTCATTTGTTCTGATGGAAGAATTTTTGTCTGGTGTAGTGGAAGGTCAAAGGGTAGTTACATAAGCTTTCTGTTCTCTTTTCTGTTTCTCTTTTTTGTTGTTGTTGTTAAATACCTTTAAAAGAAAAACCCCAGATATTCTTCACACATAAAGAATTGTAGTCCACTAGCATATTCAGATATTCAGAACTTAGAAGATTTCAGAATAAAAGGCATTCCATCCTGTCAGTGATTATATTAAAAATGTGATTTTCTAAAACATAAATATAGAAAATCCTATATTGTTTGCATCAGTATAAAATACAACCAGATTTTTTTAACAAAAATCTTAATCACAATGTGCATTATTCTCTGTTTCCTAATATGTAATTTTTCATTACTGTATGTGCTTCACAGTATTTTCTCGAACTGGATATTTTTTCAATTTATTCTCTGTTACGTACCTAATACTATTTTCCATTCGACCACTAAAAAAATTCCTCAGTTTGTTCCTTCCTTCTTTCTAGAATTGCCATTCATGAATAATGAACCTAATCACTTAGGTATTTTCCTACTTCATTTGACATTTTCTTTTATGTAAGTATCCTGAATTTTAATACAATAAATTAATAATTCCTTCAATCATAATTATAAGAAATGCAATTGCATACAATAAGAAAATTACATAATACAAAGTAATACCAGACTGAAAAGTCAAACAATTTTTTTCTAATAATTCTTAGTGTTGTGAAAAGGAGAAAAACCCCAAACCCCATAACAACTAAAAACAGTACATGATGTTTTCAAGCAGAGCAACTTTTAGAGAGTCTTTATCAACAGCAGCTGTCACAGATGGGTTATGTTAGTTAAGATTCCAAAACAGGGAGAAAAAAAAAAAACAACTTATATAAATGAGAAGAATATAATTTTGATCATAATACTCTTTTTCTAAGAGTCTATATAATGTTGGGCTCATCTGTGTTTGCTTGGACATAAGTAAGGAAGTGTAGACCATAAAAATATTGTTCAGAGCACTTTTCCCCATGTAAAAAAATTGCACCTATTCACATACTCGGTGATTAAACCGAACACAATGTATTATTTTGTGCATTTTGAGGACTTCGTAGGAGCCTGTGTGAGACATGTGCTAAGAAGATCGTGAAGCCAAAGACTGAATTCTTTGGTCAAAGGACAATACTTTATTGCCAGATTAATTTCTGAACACTACAGTTACGTTTCTCTTAATGCATCGCAAATTGATGTAGCTATTTATTTTTATTCAATTCTTTACAGAACTTTAATTAAACAAAACTGTTCTCCACAGAATTGGCATAGACAGTCACAACCCAAAAGGTATTAATAATCTGAAAATGAATAGAACTTTGTCTGACATGATCTCACAATTTTTGTTTTCAGTAATGTCAATAGAATTAGCTGGAGTGTAGTCAGTCAATGATGTCTGTAATTTGCATTATAACACAGTTCTTTATGAAGTGAAAATTATGATGGTTATATTTGTCAAGTTCACTGCATAGTCACATGGAAGAACTAATTAGCATCAGAACACTGATTTAACCATTTTTTTTTTTAGACAAATCTATCAGTATAATCTAATAATAAACTCTCAGTTTCAGTCTTTGCTATCAAGATTATGTTCTTTATTCTGTTTATGTACTATGAAGCATACAGATGGAAAAATGCAAGCATTTACAGAGCGCTGTCAGAATCACAGAAGAGTCTGGAAGGGACCTTTAAAGATCACCTAGTCCTGCCCCCTGCTGTGGGCAGGGATACGTTTCACTAGATCAGGTTACTCAAAGCCCCATCCAACCTGACCTTGAACACTTCCGATGATGTGGCATCCACAACTTTGCTGAGCAACCTCTTACAGTGTCTCACCACCCTTGTCATAAGAACTAGAACTCCTTTGGTTGCACAAATTGTATTCTTGACAGACCAGTGGTGGATCTTCAGCAGGACAGTCAATAAAAGGTTTAATGGAAGAAGATCAGGATTCAAATCACCTGAGGTTAAGGTGGGCGGCAGATTACTATGTGAATGGTGGTCATAAGATGGACGTCACTCCTTATCTGAAGAACAATCCAACCATTTGTATTCAAAGAGCAAACGTGATGCTTTAGGTGCTGACAGTAGTTTCAGCATCTGAATTCATCTTACAGAATAGGTGAAGTATGTGACAGTCAGAGCTCCAAACACTCTCCTTTGGCTGTGTCCCTCATACTCATGTAGGCTGATGTTATTCACACCTTCCTAAGGCAACTCTACTGCTTTCAAACTATTTTTTTCTTACACAGGATATTTTGATATCCTGAATACATTAGAAAGGTTTCTTTAATTACCTGCCTGACATAACCATTGACTTGCTTTGGGCAAGGAGGTGTTGGAGGAATCTTAGGAGAGTAGTTGTTGACTGTAATATAGAGAATAGAATGTTTAAACCCAAGGAATCCCAGTTTTGATAACTACCTTGTAAATTGGTGTTTCCAGTGTAAGCATAAGAACTGAAAATGTGAAAAAAAAATTGAATGGATTTAGATATGTCTCTGAATTACAAACTTTTGGAGAATATGCTTCCCTAAAATGTGTCTCTTGGCTCTTTAGGGACTAAGAACTCAATCAGTTTTCCTATTGCTGACATCCTCCTTTGTTCAAATGGTCTGAGCAATATAATTAATTCAGAAGAGCTGCAATCAGCTGCACTTAGCTTGAAGTTTGCTGCCTGCATTTCAGAGCAGCCAAGTCCCGTGTTCCTAAAAACATGTTATTTCTACCATCACCTAATAATCTAATAAATACATACAGTCCCCCTAAAATCCTTGCCCTATGTTACTGAAAAACACAGCCTGAAGGAATCTGTTGGAGATCTATTCTTCTAAGCAAGTCTGTAAGTTCTTTTTGGGTAACTGCTATGCACAGAGAGTTTTCCAAGCTCTTTTTACGATAAGGCATGGACAATCCTATGTGGGAACTGTCATATAACACATTGTAAAACTTTTTAAAGTTTAAAACATTTCGCTTTATCTAGAGTTTAGAAAGACAGGAGATTTGTGGAAAGGAATGTGTTAGTTTGTTTTTAATAAAGACAAAAGGAAAGACCAGCAAGTAATGCATACCAAAGTTACTAAAGGATTAAAAGGTGCAAAATGATAAATTAAATTATAATAATATTTAACACTAATTACATCCTCCGTCTTAATGATTTTATATACTTCATGTTCTTTGTGTGCACAACAGCAATATATTCATTACTAAAAGTAATGACATTTTGATAAAAACTATTTAACAAAATTATAATTTAAGAATCATCCAGCATTTAGAGATAATAGAAAAGATAAGTAGAAATAGAATCTGTCTTAAATTGCTCATAAAACCGTCACCTAAACAAAACAACAAACTTCAGTTCAAACTAATGGTAAAATTGAATTTGTTTGAACGTGAAGTCTTCAAGTAGCCCAATGAACCAGTAAAAGTGATAGCAGTTATTGAATGTATGTCAAGCCGTCATCAAAAAAATTTAGTAAAACTGAAAGTGGAAGACACTAACAATGACTTCTGCTGGGGATTGAATGAAGTACGTGGTAAGAATCCAAACAGAAATGTTAATTGTTTTTCTTAATCATTGTTATACAAACACAGAGTAAGAATTTAAGATTACTGTTTCTCAAGATATATTCACAATGAAATATTTAGTCAACCCATCCTTCTGTCCAACAACTTATTTCCTTTTCTTTTTCTTTCCTGTTTGTACTGCAGGAGAATTTTAGCCTCGCTCTTACTAAGTACTGGCCCAGACCACAATGCTCTTTTTTTTTCCTTTTTACTTCTTTCTTTTTTTTTTTTTTTCCTTAAGCTGTGATTTAAAAAGGTCTAACACTACATTTCCAATCAGGTAGCTGCAGTGGAAAAGCTAACAAGAGCACATGCAAAAAGGAGCAAAGAGAGCAGCCTTCTTATTCTCAAAGTAAATGCCATCGTTTGGTAGACCAGAGGAGGAAATTCAGACTGTGTGTAACATTTTCACCCAATCTTCTCTTCAAAAGCATTAATTTAGTTAGCATTGAGTTGAGTTGAAGTCATTCTGTGTATCTTGGGCATTCCCAGATAATCAGACACAGAACGTATTCCTATAGGCATAATTGAATTCTGAAATAAGTACTTACTGTAGCATACAATGCACTTGGGCAGCATTTTCATTACAGCACTTAATCCAGCTGAAATCTGTATGAGTGCCTCAGAATTCCCTCAAAGAGTATCATGTTTGCAAAAATAGATTTGACAGATGTACAATAGGTCATGAAGTATTTAACAGAGATAGCACCTCCAAAACATAATTACTTCCACAATGAGATGAATAAAATAAAGGTGTAGAGGCTTCAATAAAATAAATCTGAAATGATACACATTTATTGAAGTGTATGAGAGAGACACTGATCTTTCCAAGAAAAGAGCTGAACTTGATTACAACGTGGAGGTAGAATATCTGCACTCAGGACATGGCTTCCAAAATACCAATTATTTTAATGCAATTGTAGGACTTTTAAGATGTAGATTGGTAGAAGAAGTATTTTAGTTGTGTTTTAAAGTAAATTCCTAAAGTCTATAAAAGTGACTTCAGTGATTTATTTCCAAAACTATCACACCTCATCACAAGACATAACAGAAAAAGTCTGAATGGGTTTTCAGTTGCCAAATTGGTTTAAGAACTAAGATAAATCTGGAATTTTGGAACTTGTTAGTGTCTTTCTGAAATTTCAAAATTTTGGAAAGTCATACTTAGAGACACTTATTTCCATTTGATCACTTCAGATGGTGTTTCTGTCTTCTTTGTCAAAGAGATTGTAAACTATGGAAAGCTTAATCAGGTACAAAAAAATACGCTGAAAAGGCACCTGATAAGATGCCTGATTAAGTATCTATATAAATTTTCTTATGTTCAAAAAGAAACAATAATATACAGAACAGACATTTTCAGCATGGAAAAGTGTAGAGATTTTATACAATTACAAAAATTAAATGGTACAGTGTCCTTTTTCTGTTTACACAATATCAGAATGCTTCAGTGCTAGGCGTCTGATCTGCATAACCACCTATAGCTGTCTCTTAACTACGCAGTTTGTAAATCTGTTGGCTCTTATTGCCTAATAATAGCTGCCAGGTGATCAGAATAGATTAATTTGCATGATCATTACATATTTCTTCTTTGATGGACATCATCTGAGTAGGCAGATCTCTACTCAGTGTGATGCCTTCTGTCCTCAAGCTTTTTCAGACATGTCAAGACTCTTGCCAGCAGTAAAGCTGCAGTTTGTCTCCTTCTCTGCTCTCATCAACACGGGCAACCACCCCTAACCCAAACCAAACCCATGGTATAATTTACATAAAAGAGAAAGAAAACCCCTTTTCCCTCTCGGCTCAGCTCTGCAACAAGTAGAGTCAACGGAAGTTTTGCCAGTGACCTCAGTAGGAGCAACACTCTCTAAACTTCCTTTCTTCTAGCAGACCAATAAACTTCTTATCTGCACAATGACTGCCACATATTTGTACCACATAGTTTTGCCTACAGTTAGACTAACTTAACACTGGGAAAAGTTACATAGCCATAAATTCTGAAAGCATTTAATAGGGCTTTTAGGCATATAACCCCCTGCAAATCAGCAGAAGTTATGCAGCTGAAACCTGATGTTCGCTCTGGAAGTGCTATTGAGGTACCATTTTCTTGTACATGGTATGACTGTTAGTAGACATATGGGTTTTTATATCAGAATAACGAATGAAATCTAGACATTGTTTATTTGTAATATATGCAACTGAGCAACCAAATTAATGAAATGGAATTTGTGGATAGATGGCATGTTCAGGCAAGTAGAAAAACACTACTGCTTGTAATTCAGCCTTTGACATTTATATTTAGGGTTGAGGTGGAAGTTTTATGTTGCTGGTTTTGTTGTCTCTTACAGGTTTCTGTAATAATTCCAGGTTTAGAGGAGGGACAACAAATATCCGTGTTATATGTATAAATACAATGTAGGCAAATTTTGGCAAAGTGGCTTTCCAATCAGCAGCCTTCCTCAGTGCAGATGGGAAAAGGCATCGTAGGCTGAGATTCCAGCTGGGTGCAGTATTTTCTGACTGGAGGAAGTGAAAAAAAAAAAAAAGCAACTGTGATGGAGAACTGGAATGATCACATCTGCCCATTAGGGGCTGGACATCTATCTCTCTTTACACAGAGCTACTGGGCAGCCATCATTTACATTAAAACTCTCAGTCCATTACTAACAGTTGACCTTGTGACCTTGGTTTAAATGCTTCACATCCCATTACTTTCCTCTTGAGTCATCTACTTTCCTAATATTTTACAAAAATTCACTTCAGCATTGTCGCACGTTTCTGGCCCTAATTCTGGAAAATGTTTCCATTCAAGAAAACACTCCACTGTGTGCTTTATTTTACTTATCTCCTGAAATTAAAATGAAGCATGCTGTTACCATTTGCTCTCCATAGAGATAGACTGAAAACACACTTCTGTGCTTCTCTGTCCTGGGCTCTGAATGATGAAAGTTATTTTTTCCAGTCTGTTTCAAACAGAAGAACTAATGTAATCATAAATGCATTGAAACTAAATCCCAATAAAGGGTCTTCAGAAGAATGCGTATATTCATGTTCCCACTTTAAAAAAAAAAGGTTTATTATACTTGAAAAAGATATTTTAAGCATTCTGGCTTTCTAAAGCATTGCAGTATACTTTTGCAATAGTTTGTTACCCATTACTGAATAGATTTAATTATACTTTCTCTGTAGTAGAATTACAGTTACAGATGTTTTTTTGCTACTGATTGGAAAGTCAGTAATAATTTAATTAGATATTATGACAGTTTCCATGGCTTATACGTTAACACAGTTAAATTCTCTCTGTAAACTAATTTTGAGAACAAATGTTTCTGTTCAAAATCTTTTACAGTGGAAATGTTTCAAAGGTAGAAAAAGTTAATTATAAGGTTTTTTTCCCCTTCTAAATCCTCTGAAGGAGCAAGAACGTTTTCCATGGAAATATGGTCAGTCACTGAAATGTCAAAGAGGCTCTAACTGTAGAACACTGAATGGTATATGGAAAGGATATGAAATTTAAACTACCTTCCAATCTGAGTTAAATGGCAGTATTTATTTATAAAACTATAGTGACCCTCAGAGTGCAGAAGATATGCTTTTTACTGTGTGATTTTCTTGTATGCAAGAACATTGAATGGCTGTATTATATTTAATTAAAAGCAATAGTGGACCTACCCAGACGTTAAAAGGGCTTGATCTGAACAGTGTGTTGACATCAGATGAATAGGAGAGGCCACCTGCTAGCTCCACTTCTGGCTTTGTGGATGATTTGCATTCCTGTGGCCTGTTGCTCTGCATGATTGCTCTCAGCACTTCACAGCCCCATGAACTGTTTAATATCATGGATACCTTCCAGCCATGCAGGCTATCTCCTTTTGTAACATCAGTGCAAAAGAAAGACTGACCACTTGCATGATACTGATAGGTAGAGTATGATGTTTTCACTTAGCATATACCACATCAAAGAAGAGGAAATGCTTTTCTATAAACTGGATTAAGATAAAAATTAATCCATTCTTGCCTAAGAGTGCTAACAGACCTTTTTTTCTCTTTCTGAAAGATAATGCTCATCATTTGAATCTGTTCAGAGTGTAAGTGGTATCCTTGTCTTTCCACTAGAGCACAAGAAGTTTCCAGTATAAATAGATAAAATTTAAATAATTTACCAAATATTTGTACTGATTGAACACTGGGAATCCCTTCAGTAGCATAAACGTGTTCATGAACACAAATGTAACTATTAGACTGCATGTGCTTTATAACTGTTAGATTGCCAGTGCAGTCCTGATTTATGTCATCTTTCTTAAAAATGATAAATATTTTGAAATGAGGTAAGAAAAATGGAATCAAAAGCAAAAAACCAAATCATTATAGGATTTGCCACTAGGTAATATCAAAAGACAAAAGAAAAAATTCAGATCCCTGTTTCCATATATTGTCTACTCTTGCTACATAAGCTTCAGTGAAACTTTCTTCTATGCTTCCAACTTGAAGGTTATTGTATCATGACTCAAGGAGAGGAAGGGCGACATTGTCTAAAAATAGTCATAGTTATTTTCCAAATTCATTTGTATTTGTGATCTATATTTATTTTTGCAGTGATGAGTTGACTTCATCCCAGCAAGCTCTCACTGACATTTTCTTGTAGTCTTATACTTCAGTATTAAATAATGTATTTAGCAGACACAAATATGTACCTGTTACGGTGTGATAAAAGATACACTCATTTATTTAAGTTCTAGAAGCAAAAGCTAACAGTTACTTCAAGTTTTAGTAGGCTGCTGAAAAACATGCTTGGTTTTGTGTTTGATGTATCTTTTTCATTATGCAGCACAAGACAGAAAAATAAAACATTAATGCACAGCAGATTTATGCACAATGTGTGTGATATTTCACTTCTAACTTGATGTTAAAAGATCTTTAAAATGGGGAACATTTTAAATCAACTTTTTGCTATAACCAGATAATAACATTTTTTGCCAAATTATTTAGTTACTTAAGAGCTGGCATAACTGAGATTAAAGCAGAATTTATGTATCTAAATGTCTCTTTAGAAGCCTAACTCTAAAGCACATATTTTCTAACTCCTTACTCAGCTTACTGCAATATATAAAATTCCTACGTATTTAATACTGTGATTTCAAAGTTGTTCATGTATCACAAATTTCATTTCTCAGCATATTCACAGACAACTCAGTCTTAATGCTTAAAGAGTGCAGAGACTTCATTTTGAATTCCAGAAGATAAAGTGACCCCAACACCAATGAGAAATGTAGTTTCAGTTCCATCCTTTGGCTCAAATGGTCTGAATCTAACAATGTTTCTAAACCACTGGCTGATTAAATATTTTGTAGTTAGTGGCTGTGATCAACTCAATAACTCCATGGCTTGCTGACTGCTATTACCCCTAGAAAAACTATGGTGCTGGCTAGGGAACTGCAGTTAAATACAGGGCTCAACTCTGCTCAGGCAGGATATAGGCCAGTCACAAGTAGTGGACCATTGGTACTTGGTTAGTTTGGTTTTCTTGCAAGAAAAAATTGTCCCCTGTTTTTAGATTGTGAAACACCATCGGAGAGAAGTATCTCTTCAGTTTGTAGTTAAGCATCCTAAACCTTAAAAAGAATGACGCTGAGGATAATCCCCCACTTAGAGTGTTTTTATTTGAAGTGCTTTGTGGTATCCATGACATCTGCAACAGTTCTGATAGACATCACAGGGCCTGCAGGAGACCTTCACTCTAGACTGGCAGCCAGGGGATGATGGCTTCTCAAATGGCACTGTTTTTTTTGCAAGCAGGCAGTTGAATCCCAATAAGGGTGTTTAAGTTTCTGTGATAGTCATTATCTGATCAGCACAGTCTAGAGAGTGACTGAATTCACTTTGGGCTTGGAGCATGGAATGGCTTTTCCGGCTTCCTGGATTGCATTGGCTAAGGCTTCACTGACTACCACTAGAGCTCCTGTGTCTAGCATACATGGAGACAATTGCATGTAGACACATAAACTCAAGTGTCTTAATCATGCACCTAATCTTACAATTAACTGTGATATTTTCCTATACTTCAACTGTAATCAGTAAAACTATAAGGATTTTGAGAACATCTTGCAACAAATACAAATGTTGTAAACCACCTCTTTGTGAGGTGACCATGGAAGCGGGTATTGTACACTTGGACTTCCAAAAAAACCACAATTATTTATGCACATCTTCTCCATATCACCAGGGAAATGCAGAGAGAGAAGAGCAGAGATACTGATCTTATTCCCCCAGTGAGCTTGTTCGCAGCACTGGTTTGACTAAGAGCTAATACAGCTTATGTCCACCACACTTCTTCTGGAGGGGCGCTGCAGTCCTGAAGAAGCTGAAGGACTTCAGACTGGCAGCAAATTAAAGTTTAATATGTACTGCAATTTGTATCTTTTAGAATCCTACAGCACTTCCCCATCATAACTGTGTGTTAACTGCCATTACATCCAAGTATATGAAGTAATAAATAGGTCCCAAGTGCCAACTAAATGTTTAAAAAAATCTGAGACTTTTCTTCTCCATGTGGGAACCATCTCTAGTGAACTATACTTCTGTAAAAGGAAATTTATTACTGTTGTCCTACAAGTGTTTTTCTTCACTAGAAAGCTGTTATGGAAAATGGCAAAGAGTTTACTCTTTTGTTGAGTGCTCTGTAAATGTTGTATGCTTTCTCCAGATACAGCTTTGCAGATGGAAATGTTTGAGATGAGACTGAATGCTTTACTGAATTGTGACCTGCTATAACATGAGTTTTTTCAGCCCAGTTGTCTCTGCTGTGCACTATTCAGGTGCTGCAAAACAGCTGCTGGACTAGCAGATCTATGCAGATTTAAATTCTCCTGAGTGCATGAATCCCCATTTCATGGTGATGGAAAAGGACCGAAAAGCTGTGTACCAGCTGACTTTTAGCCATGAAAAATAAGTGGGCTTTCCCTGAAGAGGTGATAGTCCAGATCACTCCTGCACTCCACTGATCCCTGTATCTTTGGGTCTATGCACAGATTTGTGTAATTTTGTAGCAGAACTAACTTCTACCTCAGTCAAAATAGTTTCTAGTGAAGCACAAAAACACTAAAAGTGACATAAACTCATCTTTGCCGCCCATACCTGGCAGCAGCTTATGTTTAATCAGAACTAAGGAATTTAAGTAAAAGAGAATAAGATTATACAAATTTCACTTTTAAAACAAACTAGATTATCATCCCTTTGACCACATCTCAGGAGACAGCTTTAGGATAATATCTCTAAATATATCCAATACACGATAAGGAATTGATAGTGGATGTTTTTGTTGTTATAGCCAATGGAGTGGTAAGGCATGACGATAACTACTGCTATGCATTGCTATTGTATATATAATGGTGGGGTTGTGGGGCACCACACTCTTTAGGGCTTATCTTTGTCTATTTTTAAGCAAAGTGTTAATTGAGTGCAAATGTGTCTGATTCTGTGATGTAAAGAACTGTTCTTTGTTGACAGTCCTTAGTCTCTTGATTGCTTGTTTGGTATCGGCCAGCTGTTGCCTCGAGTGATGAAATACCTTAAAATATGAACTGTGCTTTCTTCAAAGTACGCATTTTGCCTTCAGTATGATGAAACCATCAAACACTTAGCTTACAGGAAGAGATCAGCTTTGCTATAATAAGTACTGGGGGGGCCTCAGTTCAAGGACAGAGAGGATGCTGAGGAATGTTAAAAGCAGACACTGTTATCACTCCCTTTGAGTACTGGGTTTGCCTTCACCTATTGTTCCTTTGGATCTTCCCTCTCTAACCTTGAAGAAAGCCTTTCACAAGTCTAGTGATATAATTTAAGGAAGGTGTAGCACTGGGAAAGGAGAGAAAAAGGAATATCCTCATCTTTTATTTGCAGTATTTTTACAGAAAATATATAGGCAAACCTCTGGATTCCATGAACATTTTAAAACATCTGCCTTCACAGAATCACGGAATGTTATGGATTGGAAGGGACCTTGAAAGATCACCTAGTCCAATCCCCCTGCTGGAGGAGGAACACCTAGATGAGGTTACACAGGAAGGTGTCCAGGCACGTCTTGAACGCCTCCAGAGTAGGAGATTCCACAACCTCCCTGGGCAGCCTGTTCCAGTGTTCTGTCACCCTCATGGAGGGTGTTACCTTCTTGGTAGCCTCGTTACGTTCTTGGTTAAATTTAAAAACAAAACAAAACAAAACAATACCCACACTACCCTTCCCCTTATAGTTACCTCTCTCCACCCCTCGAAAAATTCAGGATAGTTTCATGTATGTTCCTATGTTTGGAAAATCAGAAAATATATTTGTAATTCTTGACTGATGTGTGTTGACAACTTCTCCTCCTGCTAACTTAGTAGGGGATCAAATGAAGTCTCACTGATGTTCTGACATGAGATACATGCCATGAATGTATTCTTTTTGAGAAAGAGTCACTATGTATCTTTCCACAACTTAAAATCTTAAAATCTCAGGACCTGCCTGCTTACAAAATAAATAACTGTCCCCAACCTTGACAACACCTCCTCCCCCCACCCGGACCCACACTAAGGTGGTAACTGAAAGCCTACTGAAGTCTGTGGCTTCCCTGGATCTGGAATGAGGCCACTGGGATACCAGGTTCAACACAGCTACTCAAAAGCGATATCAATTCAAAGGACCAAGCGCTACCGAGGTGCTTGTCCCGTGCAGAAAAAAAATCTCTCCCAGTAACAACTTGTTATTTGTATTTTCTCTTCAGTGTGTTCTCTGAAGGATCTCATAACATTTCTTCTGTTCCCTTGAAAAATAAATGTAACAATATTTGTGGCTTACGTTCACTCCAGTGAGATTCTTTCTTCTTAGCTCTTCTGAGACACTAGTGACCTGTTCCCAGCTCTCCGAACTGCTCTCTTACCTTCATTTCACACCACGGGAAGAGACTGAAGCCTTCTGTGACTTCTTTCTGAGAAGCATTCAGTTCCCTTATTCTCTGACTTGTATTTCTTACCCGCTGAAGGAAAGAAATTTCTTCTCTCCTGACTTAATAATTTTACCAGCTACCATCACTGCTGTTTTCCTTCAACAGAAGAGTTGGCCTCCTGCTCACCTGTGTTTTGCAGAAATTCACTGGTGTGGGCACAGTGCAAATCTGAACAGCTAGAAACTGATTGTTGTGGGAAGAAGTTAGGTCCAGTTCTTAACTTTCTGAGTAGTGAAAGGTGTTTAAAAATTATTAGCAGTAAGTTGGATACATTCAAGTTGGAGTCTTTCTCTTTCACATACACAACACAGACTTATATGCATGTATGAGGCTACATTTTGCACCTGCTGAGATGGTATCAACACTAAATCTAGAAAAAAGTAGGATTTGATATTTTTTTCTTTCCTGAAAATCTTAATTTATGACAGAAGACAGGTCAAGACATTGCTTAGGTAGCTCATTTGAGATAACTGTAACAGGTTTGTTTCTGCTGTTGCTGGTGAGAGTACGAAATACAAGAATTCAGCAGTAGCTTGGGTAGGCCGTACCCAAGTTTCTTGCAGCTGGTGACTGGAAAAGAGCACAGAAGGCAGGAAAAGGAGAAGGGTTTAGAAATGGAGCATGCCATTCCTTTTCTTTCAAAAAGAGCTATGGAAAAACAAGACTCTGCTCTCAAGGCTGTGTTCTCAACCTACAGTAAAGAGCCTGGACTGCCAAAATGATGATAATTTTCCATCTTGAAGCCTCCTGTAACTTTTCAGTGAAACCAACACAGGAGAATACCCACTAAATAAAGCAACTAGTACCAAATTTGAAAAAAAAAACCAAACAATTCTGTTATCAGAAACAAATGGTATTCCTAAACCACTTTAGTGTGGTTAATTAGCCAGTTGAAATATGTTACCTTTGAGCATTTGGTTCCCCCCACCCCCTACTACTTATATGTACGTTAGCAGGTATCCTGAATCTGGAATATCTCTTCTTGAAGTATGATTATGGTTATCTACAGTCCTGAAGCACTGCACTCTTCAGAGTTAAGAAGGCAGAGCAAAGGTCAATGGAAGCTCAGCTCATGAGTTTTTACAATCCAGCACACAGTCTGAGGAAGTCCAAGCTGTGGTGTTTCAGTCTCATGAATGTCTTTTGGCTTTCACTTCAGCTTGTATTTAAAGCTGGATAACTGTTTTAAAGTGCACTTGAATTCAGTGTCCTTTGTAGCATACTGTTCTGTGTCTGTTTAAGAGGTGTTCCATGTGCTTTTGGCAGATTATATTTCCAGCCATTCTGAAATGTTTAAAAAGGCCAGTTTTCTGAACTGCCTGCTGCTGTATATACTGTAATTCAAATCAGGGCTTTTGAAGTTATGGATAAATTAGTATTTTAGATGTACTTTGTTGTGAAAATAATAATAAAAATAAAATAACCTTCCAAAATATAAATAGCGGAATAAAAAAATATAGGTTTAATATTTCTATGCTTTATCTTATTTGGAAGACTTGATTTTGTTTCTTTTTGACACTGATGGAAGCCAACTAAATCAGTTCCCCCTGCCGCAATATGGGAGTCTTTAGGCCCAGAGTAATTGCAAAAATCATTGCAAAAGAACATAACTAATTTTTAGCAAAAAAAACCCCACTGGGGATGATTGTCAAAATGAGAAGATCAAATCATTACGAGCTTATAGATTTTGACTCTACCCACTGCCACATGGAAGACATGAGGTCAAGACAGAAAAGCTGTTTTGCTTTGCTGCATTATGCAAAATATATAGCTGACTAAGTAAGAAGGGGTAGTGTATATAGATGTATTTTATTTCCGTTCTGTTTCGCTCATGAGAAAACAAACACAGAAGCTGTTGTGATGGAGCATGGGACAGAGCTTAAAATTTGGAGAGCCTGGAGCTGCTTATCTTTATGTTAACCTTAAACCACTTGTTAGATTTACAGCAGATGCACAGCCATTCCAGAAAAGGACAGCCTCATATGTCTGCCAATCCTTTACAAAACACGTATCATCTCTTTTTTCATATCTGTTAGCCTCATACAAATGTCTCATTAATGACAGTGCTTAAAGATATCAGGTATCTATGTTTATGAACCTGAATCACTGCCCAGATGAACTAATTGTGAAGAAACCACAAAGGAAAGTGTTCTTTCAAATATTTATAAAGGATGGTTCACTGGTTATTGCTGGTCCTGCTTTCATGAGTAAACAAGTAGTCTGTACGTAATTTAGATGTAATAGATATAGATACATCAATATTTTAATTCTGTTAGAAATACATGTGAATGCTGTGCAAGATCATGTCTCAGTATTAACAATAAAAGGTATACCTCACCATCTGTGCCCCTGTGTGAGTGCATGTGCATGTGCAGATCTTCTCATTAGAAAATATATTCTTGGAAATTCTAATTTAGCACATTTTCACACATACCAAAAAGGAAATTTTTCTTCCAACTTAACATACAACATTAATGTGCATTAAACATCATCCTTCAAGTCACCTGCTTGTAAAATCCAATTGGGATCAATAGGTATCCTTTCTATGCACAAACTGCTACATTTATTTAGGTTTCTAAATGTACATTTAACAATGTAGCTAACGCTTTTTTAGTGTAACATAGCATTGTTCGAAAGAACAAAATGATAGTAACACGGAATCTACTCAGATATTACAGGGGTTGAGGGTTCTATGGACTTGGGGCTTTTAAGTTTAAATAGTTTTCACATAAAGTTGGCACATTGGATATCAGAGTGTTCACTCAAGCACTTATTTTGGATAATCAGACCTGATGACGTAATTTAATGCCTTTGGTTTTGCCTTGTACAGCTCTTAATTTTGAAATATTGTGTGTCCTAAGAGTGCTCAGCACTTCACAAAACAGAGTCCTTAAGCAGTGCAGTCATAGTTGCACTTCACAGAATTACAGAATCACAGAATGGTTGGGGTTGGAAGGGACCTCTGGAGATCATCTACTCCAACTCACCTCTTAAACAGGTTCACTGAGAGTAGATCACACAGGAATGTGTCCAGATGGGTCTTGAATGTCTCCAGAGGAGGAGACTCCACAACCTCTCTGGGCAGCCTGTTCCAGTGCTCTGACACCCTCCAAGAAGTTTCTCCTCGTATTCAGGTGGAACCTCCTTGCTTCATTGTTGCCCCTCATCCACTTCATTACGTTAACATTAAACATACACTTTTCAGACTTGGTATCTATTTTATACTGTTCACATATTACAATGGTTTGCTTTTTTCAGGTTTGTCACTTTTTCTTCACAGTAAGAAGCCAGTTTACAATATTGTACAACCACTGGACCTTGGTGAAAAGAAATATATTGCAGCCATGTGCTCAGCAACCACCCCGGTATTGCTTTCGAATTGCACTTTGATTCTGATCTGCCATACCAGGGTTATTACAGGTCTGAGCCTCTCTGGAGCGAAGCCTGACAAATGTGCTGAGCTCTGTCAAACTTGTGCGGCAAGTCTCTGAAGTACTCATCCAATGCGAGGGAGGGAGGTTTCATCCATACGGAGGCTTTTGCCTAAACAAAATGGATCAAATTGAAAGCAGTTGTAATTTGGAGCATAAATCATACATCAAATAACAGAACTGCACTTTGCCTGTCATTTTTCACAAGGAAAATATGCATAACTGGTACTTTGCTGAGGAATACATAAGTGTAGTTTAAATATAAAAGACAATGCTTGCTTTAAAGGAAGGCTGGTGCTTCATTTAAGAAAATATACTTTATCATTAAGATTAATATACGCATCCAAAACGGTATATGTCTGCAAAGTTCCAGAACGATTTAAAATAGATTCCATTTGGAGAGCAAGGCCCACCTCAACTAGTTTCCACACTCTGTGACTTTCAGATCGGGGTCTAAAAAGTTCACATCTCGGTGGGAAATGTCCTTTATCTCACTCACAGCAGGTGAGTCTGTCGAAGGTGAGGAATGATACCAAGATGATTCCTTGCAGTCCACTTTATCTTTCAGTCTTGTTTTGCTTTATTAAATTTTTTAAACAGTTCATCAGGTTAGTCACCAAGTTTTATTCTTTATTATTGTACTAATTTTAAAATGATACTATTTTGTCTGCAGGAATAATGAGAAAAAGTCATTGGGGATCAGCTGTGGATATATGGCCCCTCCTTTACTCATGGTCTCGTGGGGTGGATTAGTCATGTGTTGGTTTAACACATCCCTACAGGCAACGTCTTATTGCTTAAGGTTCAGAAATATGAATAATAAAACCAGACCATAAGCTATTTAGCTTGCTAGAAATTAAATTTAACAGCTTCAGCTCATGAATCCAGCTGTAAAACTACATACAGGGCATTAAATTAACAGGAACACATGGAAATCTACAGGATCATATTCCAGAGGATCCAAGTTTTGTGTTTGTTTTACCAGATAATATTGTAAGACTAGACAAAACAGATTTTTTTTTTTTTTTCTAACATTAAACTTCTCATTCCACTAACAAAATTATTCTTTGAAGAAACTTTACTGCTGCGGAACAATATGCATAACCTTGACTTGTCCTTCTCTCATAAAAACACCAAATCCCTCAACTAGTCAACTTCCTTGTTTCTGTAGCAAAATATTGATGCACTTAGGAAGGATTAATGTGCCCAAGGGATTATATATATGTACATATATATATATATATATATATATATGTATATATTTAATATAGTGATCAATCCCACTAAAGATGTTGGATCTTCATATAAACTTCTTGTGCATATCCTTAGGTCATCAGTCACAGTAGTACTTCTAGTGTTAGCATTTGAGAATATATTCCTATAGATAAAAATCAATTACTAAAATCTTGCATCTCAAGAACAGACTCCCATCCAGTTTATTTTTTCCAAAGTTGAGACATTGCTGTTTTTACTGATTCTACATACAAAGCATTGTAACACTTCAGCAATATGCAGCAGTGTAAAATCCCAGTGTAGATTGTGTGTGTGTGGGGGTGTCACTGATATCATTGTAAGGTACGTTTGAGCCTTCTGTGGCAGAAGTTTCATGTAGGAAATTCCTGTGTTAAATGCTATGACTGCTCTTAAGACAGTGATAAGTAAGGAAGTATGGCTGACAGGGTAGTAGGTTTCATAGAAAAGTGAGCTTTCCATCTATTATGAATATATCAGTGAGGATGCAAAAAGCGCAAAAGTGAACATCTGGCAACTTGCCATTCTCCAGACCCTACATGCAACACCTGTACAAAGGCCAAGTACTTTGTCATTACACAGGATTTCAGGATTTCTTATTTTATGAGAAAAATAAAGTGCTTTTTCTCCCTTGGGGCAAATCCTAATTCTACTTCTGAGGCCAAGATGACTCCTTCTGCACTGCAATTGTGTTTTGGCAGCACAATTCAAGGCAATAGACTTTGATGGCACATCTCTGTACAGACCAGTGCACCAGTAATGGCTAAGAATGAGAGCCAGGTCAATGACCAGCTGCTAGCCAGCTCTCTTCCTTCTGCAGATAACTGAGTGACACCAGGAATAGGATGTTCTGCTTGCTTATCCCACTGCCCCCCACAAAAGCTGAACTACTGTCAAAGTCTTGGATCATATATGTATGAAGTCAACTGTCCCTTGTTGCCCAGATATTCTTTATGTAATTATTACTAGGCAGCCTTTTTTGGGAGAAAGTTGATATCATCACAACCACATATCCATCAAATTTGTCTTGTGACATAATCCCTGTGCGCCTATGTTGCTTTTGCTAGGTGACATGCTACCTATTGTGAAATCACAACTAAGTGTTCATCAAGTTATCATGGTTACTGTCTTTTCAGCTTTTGTATATGGCTTTATCTTTTGCAGTGGTAGAGATGGAAGGGCTTAGTTATGGCACTATATAAGGGAGTCAGTAAGTCTTCCTTTAAAACTATGACCTGATCAATATTCATTTAGAAACATAACATCACATATTGGTTCACACAATCTGTTTTGTTCACATCAGAGGTATGCATTAAGGTACCTATTTAAGTACATATCAAGATACAACTACATTAGGTGTTAGGTCTGGCTAGTAAGTAGGCTGTCTCAGGATCTGCAATCCATTGGTTATTATAAGAAATCAAGAAAACAGTGATGAACAATTGAAGCTACTTCTAAGTAGAACTCTAATTCCACCTCATGTCACCTGGGTAAATAGTTGTTACAATTTTTAACCTTTCTTTTAAAGCTGTCTTTTTATGCATATGGACACTAGTCCTTCCTGGAATTCTGCTAAGCTCTTAGCTTCCATGGTATCTTGTGCAAAGATAATAATCCCTGCTAGCTAAGAATTGCCTATATATATACTATAATATGAATATTTTTATCAGTTTGAAATGTTCTGCCTATTATGAAATTAATCCTTAGTCTTACATTATAAGGCAAAATGTGACATACTCAATTTTAACTTCGGTTGAAAAGTCATACTTTTCTGATTTGTCATGATGACATGTGTTAAGAATCAAAGGAATCATTTGCTTTCTTAATGGTATGGGAATATAATTTGCAGTTTGTTTTTAAAAGCTGAATGACTTTTTTCAGATATAATTCCCCAGGAAATATGTTTTCAATTATAGCCCCCTCCCCTTTTTCTCTCAGACTAGCTGCACAATCTATGTCAGCAAGATATATTGATTTCTTTCCATAAAGATATCTATCAAACATCTTCTTTTCTACGTCTCCATTTTTGTTGGAATTACTTAATATGTAGAATAGTAGGCCATCTAATTCAATGATGCCTAGTTAATCCTGAATGTGCATCTCACTGCTTGTTGACTTCACTCACTGTGACTTGTGCTTTGAAAAGTCCAAATCATTGGTGTTATTCATACAGACTGCTAAGATCCATTAGCAGTAAAAATTTTATATTACTTTCATGCTTTAATTAATTCTTGTATTCTATGTCTGTATATAGTACCAGCTGCACAATAATTCAGGACAATACATTCCAGATAAAACACATTTTAAATATAATACAATAATAACCACTTGTCATGGAGCATTTATGCTTCTACAGAAGGATCCCAATTCTGCCTGGGCAGACTGGAGGATTAATAAGGGTAGTGAATTATTCATCATGCAGTGAATCTGCTCCTTAATTTAGCTGATTGTTTCACATTTTCTACCAGAAAATACACTATTTTTGTCTGGGTTGGAGCCTTCATTAGTGTTAAAATTTTGTTCTTTTGGTAAGAATTTTACCTCTTGCTTTGGAGATCCCACCTATTCCTCTGCTTCTAGAGCCTGACTTTGATCTCCCTTCCATTTAAGAAGAGAACATCTTATTCCCTTCGCACCATATCGCTGTTCAAATGCCCTAGTACTTCTTTGCTCAGATATCTAACTATGACCAAGATTATTTATTGGTTTTCTTGAAAGGTTTTCAGCAATGTATCTGCTTCTTCATAGTTAATATGCTAATTCATAAAATCTAGTCATGACACAGATAAACAGAGAACACCAAGAGATTCTATAGTCTGCCTACCACATTTTCCTAACTGTTTCTGTCTAAAATAAACAGGGTTGGCTATTTTGTATAATTTTTGTCAACAAAAGGTTTTTAGAAGCTGATTATTTTCTGATTACCTTTCCCTCTTCATATTTCTGTTATATTTTGTAATTTTGATAAAGTGGGATAAGAACTATGTTTTATTTTATGTCTGGATGCAGTCAAGCTCAAGGCAAACATGCAAGTATTGTTAGATTTTCATATGTTCAAAATTAGCATCTTATATGAGTTAGCGGAATGATCTCTTGTCAGAAATCTTGTTTTAGTGGAAACAAAATAAGTACAACTGAACAGGTACAACTGAATTCCTTTAGAACTATCATTCTGTGAATTAGCATTCTGTGAAATTTCTATCCATACTGTAAAAAACATATGAATCAGATGTGTAATCTGTGAAGTGTAACATCCTGTCTGTGATGGTAGCCAGCACCAGATGTTCTTCACAAAGGTGCAAAAACCCCTTACAGTAGGCAGCTGTTGGATCATTTCTTCATTAAGGAGGTCTCATCCTAAACCCTAATACTTAGAGATTGTTTGAAGCTCTAAAGGATGAAGGTTTATTTTCATTCCAGAACTCATCTTTAGTGTCTCACTAAGTTTTGCTCTTTGAGAGTGTTTGTTGTAGAGCAGGGGCAGGAACTGAGTTATGTGGGCTCCAGATGTAGGTTCAGCATTGTGTCCCATGCTAGAGCAACATGTGACAGCAAAATCTGTTTAGAGCAACTGGAATATTAAACCCCTTAGCTGTTATCCCCTGGCAAACATAAAGGAGGAAAACACAGCTAGAAAATTATGTTTCTCAACATTTTAGCAATTAAATCGATATTCACCAGGACAACAGAGGGCATGATCCTGACTACAGGCTGACCTGCTGCTAAACCCTGAGTTCTTGCTACAAGACATGGAGATATTTGTGCTTTTAGAAACAGTTGGACATACTTTTGTGATGGAAAAGCTCTGGCAACCTAAATATACTGGTCACTACTTCAGACACAGACTTACCACGGGTAAACACCACCATGTTTACAATGGGAACACAAGTTCATTGTCTCATGAACATATGTGGTGACAACTCTACAGCAAGGAGCAGGAAATGGATGTTAATGAGGCTGGAAGAGCTGAAGTCTCCTGGGACCAATTGCAAAAGCAAGTTAAAGCTTCCCTTTCTGGTAGTCATGCACTGGAGCAGTCATTCTGCCTCTGTGGCTACAGTGCTGCCTCTCCTGTTCCTGTTGGGTCTTCTGGTGCCCCATGGTGACCTGTCCTCCTTTTCTCCTGCTGCCCAAAAGGCTCACTGAAAGAGGAGGATAAGAATTCAAACTACCTCCGTCAGCACTACTGTAGCTCATATCTTTGGTAGCTCTCTCCTTGAGCTCTGAATTACAAATCTAATTTATAATAATTGAGGCATTGGGTCAAATTATGTTCCTTAACATAGTATTAAACACCCCAAAATTTTTAATGGAAGTTCTCTATGTGTGGGAGAGGAAAAAAACTTTTTACAAAAATAAAACAGAATAGCTTTAAGTCCAAAAGTCTATTTATCTGTTGTTCTCAAGAGAAACGATAGATCTTTAAGCATCCTTTTGCACGTGGGCCAGCAATACTTACAAGTCAAAGAAAAGCTGTAACTGTAACACTTATATATTACTATAGAACTTAAAGAAGTACTCTATGCATTGTTTTTAAACCCTTATTACTCAAATTCCTGGCTGTACAGTGATCCAGTGTCAACATTTGGTTTGGCATTTAGGATTCTCTCCTAGGAAATGAGAAATGTGGGTTCAATACTCAGAAGTCTTCTCAAACTCTGAGACAGAAATTTCATGGCTGTTCTGCTGTGCTTGATGTTTCCTGCTGACCAAACTTCGGGGGCTACCTGTTCAACACGTACCCATACTGCACTGCCTAGAAGAGACACCGAACCTTCGTTCATTGCAGTGGAGACGCAAGCCTGTAGCTAAGCTGCTTCAAATAACTCCCTGAGGCTGAAGCAGACACCGAGCTCTCTCCTCTGACTCTACAGAAAAATGCAGTTTGGGCAGCCTAAATCTCTCTAAAGGCTCATAAATGCTGCAACGCCTAACTTAAATGCCTGAAGTAGGAAGTTTGACTAACGCTACCCATACTTGTTTTAATTCTCTGCTGTCTCATCCAGATAGACTGTTGTATCTGTTTGTTGTGGGTTAACCCCGGTAGGCAGCTGGGCTCCACACAGTCACTCACTTGCTCCATCCCAGTGGGATGCGACTGAGAATTACAGGGGTAAAAGTGTGAAAACTCAGGTGGAGATAAAGACAGTTAACTAGGTAAAGAAAAATGGGGTGCACAAGCAAGGCCAAACAAGGAATTCTTCACGTCTTCCCACCCACAGTCATTTCCAGGACAGCAGGGCTCCATCATGTGTAACAGTTACTCGGGAAGACAAACACCATAACCCTGAATGTCATGCCCCTTCCTCCTTCTTTCCTCCAGCTTTTATTGCTCAGCATGTCAAATGGTGTAGAAGAGCCCTTTGGTCAGTTGGGGTCAGCTGCCCTGGCTGTGTCCCCTCTTGACTTCTTGCCCACCCCAAGTCTCCTTGCTGGGAGGACATGCTGAGAAACTGAGAAGGCTTTGGCACTGGTCAAATATAGCTAAAACATGGGTGTGTTATCAACACTGTTTTCATCACAAATCCAAACCAGCACTATAAAAGTTGTTATGGAAAAAAAAAATAATCTAATCTCAGCCCAAACCAGTACCTTGTTGTACTAGGACCACACCATCACATTTCAAAGCCATGCTTTGCAACCAGAAAGATAAGAAAACTGATAACTTTCTTAATGAAATTGCTATTCCTTGTGTTGTCACATAATTCTATGAGCTGACACATACATATTAAAACTTGCAGATCTACTACATAAACAAACCTCTTCTTGTCCTGGTATACAAACATCTGCTTTGGAGGTGAATTGTGATTTAAATTTGGGAAATAAATCATTCAAGGTAGCACAGAATGCTTGATACTGCAAATTACGTTCTTGTTATGAAAAAGAAAATTATTGTTCTCCATCATAGAATATGGCTTAATCAACAGTGTGGGTCCCTAAATGGAACAACAACATATGTTCTGCTTCACAATATGGCATCAGTATTTTAATTTAAAGGTATCATCAGTTTTGTCCTTCCGTCCGCCTAGGTGAAGCTTACAGATATATTTTTGTTTGAGATGCTGTGGACTCAATAAAAAAGTGCTTATTTTTGTAACTGAACATACAGTAGTGCACATTAGTTTTTACATTATTACACCTTGTATTAGTGATGAAGACAGGAAGTAAGATGTAAAAAACCTAGAGTTTTTCCAAGTGTTTTACTTTATTGTGGTGTTGCTACCATTAATTATGTTGAATAGGGAATCTTGGAATGTCAATACCATTCCAGTATTTCCTATGTCAGCCTTTCCTCTAGAGTTACAGTATTCATTTGCTTGGTTCAGTCTTTGCTATTGAAGCCAAAAACCACAATCCTTTGTCCTAACTTATGCATGCTACCAAAGAGGATTTTACATCACAGGACACAGCTGAAAACTGCACTCTGAAGTTAAATATGAACAGAAATGGAGAAATAAATTATGCACACATTTATTTTATGATCTCAGATTATGGTGCATGTGATATTTGTTTTTATTCCACATTACACACTATTTCAATTTATTTTTCATTATTTAGTAGCACATTGTCCAAAAGGTTTTTTTTTTGTGTTGATAATTTAATAACTGCATTCAGTTACTGTGGATATGCATTTCAATCATACGTTGTTTAGGCAAAATGATATGAAATAAATTGAAAAACATCAAACTGACATACTAAATATGAGCAGAGTACCTTGGCAAGCACATTCTTTATGTGCAAACATAAACTTCGCGTTGTCTGTTCAGTAACATCTCTGCCTTTTTTAGTCTTTGTTTGCCAAAATAGACAAGTTTATACTGCACCGGGAGACGTCTTCTCCATCTATTTTTGGCACTAGGTTAAGTAATGTTGGTGACAAAAGAAATAAGAGAATTCTAGTGACAGTCAGGTCACTATACTAGAATTTAAACCATTACTATTGCTCTGCAGCAATTTAATGCCAGAGGCACGGCAGCTGAGTACCCCAAGTAATTTTTAAGGGACAGTTATATGCCACAGGCCTAAAAAAAACCCCAACAAACAGTTATTCCTGGTATGACTTTGAAATATTTTTTGTACATTAATTTAGTAATTAGAAGAATAAACCCATAAATAACAGAGAAATCTAACATTTGGATAAGAAACATATTTGCATTTTATTAGATAATGACTAATTAATTTTCACCTTCTGGAAAAGTTTGAAAGAGAAAAATTGCATATTAGATATTAGTATATTAGACATTAGTGTATTAGAACCTATGGTTTGTAATAAAATCACCAACAAGCAAGGTAGCAACTAATCAATCTCTATTTTGCTTGTGATTTCATTGCCTAAATACACAGTTCCTTGGGCCATCTGGGCTTCTCAGAAACACTTCAGTTCCACTCCATCTTCTTGTCTCCCTTTAATGCTGAAACTGTATCCTCCTCTGCCAGAGGGATGCACTCTCTAGTTATTTCTTTATCTACTTGCCTCAAAGCTATTACCAGGTAACTTTTAACAGATAAACATTTTCTGCAGTATACAATGAGATTATATATTCTATTTGTAGATTGCATTTAATCTGCACCTTCCCTTTCGGTCCACTTCTGGCTTCTTTAGTGACTTTTTCTCTGAAGCCAGCAACAAGTTTGCTAAGTATACTGGTTTGAGACCTTCATTGTCAGCACATGTAGAAAACAGGTATAGAGTTGAATGCAGTGACAATGTAATGGACCTACTAATGTTAACTGGCATGGAACTCATTCGAGTAAATGTAGCTAATGCATCTATCTACATCTGAGTAGTTACCCTAGGCTCTCTATAGTCAGCAGGGAGACAGATGCATACATTAGAATATGGTCCATTTGATACTAAAATACATGTTTACAATAAATCAGAAGAATTTCTCCCTAAGAGAACACAAAAAGGTGCAGGTCTTTAACTCTTTTTTTTCTGTCTAGAAAGCACTATCCCCAGAATGCAGCGCAGGTACACTTGCCAGGTAGTTATTCTGTGCAGTTTTGCCTAAACTCTGATAAATGCTCTCTACTTGAGAAGAAACGGATACAGCAGAAAAGCTGTCCCAGTATCTCCCTATTCAGGAAATATTTCCTAAGGATGATTTATTGTTTCTCTTTGTACTACATGATGTAAAGGGGTCACTTGTTGGAAGAGCAAGAAAACTGTCCCCACTGACAATCAATACTGTATTGTTGGCTCTTAGTAGCACAAAGGGAGGAAGGAAATCAGAGGTTACTGCACATTGTACCTTATAATCCATATAAGAGATCACATCAGTATTTATTGGCAGAAAAGACCAGGTGGAGAGGAGGGAGAGATACTAACTGCATTTATGTGGAAAACAGGGATGGAAACTTAGTCTGTGTGACAGTAGACAAAATACTTGCTCTGGAAAGGAAATATTTTCTTAAATATTATAATAGCACCTTGAAAATCCATTTAGGAATCGGCTCATCTTTTCTATTGATAATGCTGAATGGTAGGTCAGGCCACTGAGATGAAGAAGTTACAGTCTGAAAGATGGAATCAGACAAGGGATACATTTGGTTCATCGGCACTTCTGTCAGTTATGGAAATATCAACACTGGAAAATGTTAATTCATAAATAAGCACTTTCTGCTACAATTCTCTGCTGTCTTTATACATCTTATAACAACTATATGTAGCCATGTAGTGCTGGCACTTTGGAGGTCACTCAGAGGGCTGCTGAGTACCACTCTTACCAGTGTGAAAGGCGGTGCCCTTTAGAAATATAAAAATCATAGCTTGTGATACATCCCTTTCTTTTACGACTCTGTGTATAGGTGTATAACAGTTGTGATTATGAAACTATGTCTAAGCTCACAGAATTTCCTTCTTTTCCTATTTAATGCTGTCTAGTAATATGAGAATAGAAGTGTTTCAGGTTTTTTGTTTGTGTGTTTTACTTTGTGAGCTAGTTGGAATAAACCTCCCATCTGACTGAATTAGTAAAAGAACAGAAAAGAACAGGATCTAACATCTGGCAAGATGTAACTTGGACTTTTTTCTTGATTGTGTCTGTTTCAAATGCCAGGTGTCTATCACCTGGGGTGTACTCTTACTTTGGCAAAGTAAAACTATTACTAACTCTCTGAAGAATGCCGTCTCTGAATGATGCTGCTGCTGCTAATGGAACACTGATTTACTGCCACAACTGTAAAGAATCTTTTTTAACATTGTGTTACACTTCCCATCAATTTAGATCAACCAGACCTACCATATGTGAGAAGTTATCTGCATTTTTATCCAATAAAACTGAAATGATGAAAGCTTTGCTTTCCCTGAGGTATGATTCACTGTTGGTAGCCCCATTGTTTTTTCTTTAGTCCTCATCTTCTTTGTCAGGCCTGGAGCACATTATTCCTGCAACGCTTGCCAGAATTCTATGGCTTATTTGTTGTTTGAGACTCACCATATGTGTCTTTGATCCCTGCCTGGTAGGCATCTTGGCTGCTTGCCAGTTTGGCACTCACGATTATCAGCAATATGAATAGCTCCCTTGCTTCTGATTCTGTCCTTCTCGCTGTCATCAAATCACTCTTGAAACAACTTTCTTATTTTCTTTTAGATGCTTGTAAACAATCAACCTATTTTTTACCATACCCTTCTTGGCCAAGGTTCTGTGTCACACTGCAGAAACCCAGCAGCTTGATGTTTCCAGTCCTGATGATCTGACTGCCAACTACCTGTGTAACTGCATGGGAACAATAAGGAGAACAAAAACATCTCCCTTGGTAATACTTGAAGTTTCTCTGCATATTGCATAAATCTGCCTGTTCTCCTCATCTGGTAGGCTTGGTGGCATGACTTTTATGAGAGATTATTTATTTTAGCAAAAAGCATTCCTTTTAATAAACATTTTTAAACCTCTGACCAGAACGCAGTGTGAGCCAATGCCAATGATAAATTCAGTGGAGTATGAGAATGATAAGCAGTTTTAAGAGACAGATAGAAAGCCAAAAGCCAGTCATGTGCAATATCTGTTCACTATCCTGACATAGCACTAAACACATCTGAGTCCTTCCATGTGTTCTAGTAAACTGAAGTTGTTCCAAAATGCCATTGTTGAAAAAAAATATGCAGAATCAAAGTAAGGAACAGCACAGGGCATATAAAGGTCCAGACCACAAGAGGCCCATGTGCTGTTAGAGAAAGATCTGCCAGAAGTCTCCATTATTCTTTACATGACTTTGCAAATGTTTCTATCAGCAAATATACTGGTACTACCACTGAAAGCAGACAAGGTTAAACCGCATATTGTACCATATCTACCTTCACATTAACTCACAAAGGGGGGTGAAGTTTTGTAGCCCCTGCAAGCAAGGAGCAGTATCAGTATGGTTACACATGCCTGAGAGACGCTCTTCTCGGAGCGGTTGTCACACTGTGCCCACATGAACTCTTGTTAAGGAATAACAGTTTGGTTTAGTTCTAAAACTTTTGACACATTGTGCTTTTTTGGTAGATATATTATCACATCTTTCTCCCATGAAACATGAGAGTTTCAGCTTACTGTGTTTTATTTATATGTGTTTTGATTTTGAAACAACTGCACATATTGGAATTATTAATATAAGCACTGCTTGATAAATTCAGTGCTAAACTGGCAAGGGTGTACTACAAATTCTGATTTCAGGGAGAATGAGAGGTACAAAATAAAACACAATGAGAAACTGTTACAAAAGAATCCAGTTTATTTGGGATTACTTTATAATGATGTATTTTCTTTCTCTGCCCAACAACACTGGAGTTTCACAAAAAGATGCACCTTTTCAGCATATTCAGTGGCACTCTGAGTCTTAAAGCAGGTTTGTGTCAGAAAATTGTCACAGTGAACTAAGGCTGGATGAATATGCTGAAGCTTCAAACCCTACAAAAATGGTATTTAATTCTGGCAGAATCCTTTATAATTATAACAACAGTGACAGACAAAGAAGCAATGCTGTTAGGAGGGATTGAATGCAGAGAAAGTAGCAGTTTGATGTCTAAAGTACCTAGAGAGTGTTACAATGAACCTATTTTTGGAGGTATTTGTGAGAAAGATGACTAAAGGGAATATGAAGTTTGACTTTGGTATTGGAGCAACTTGAGAACAGGTCAGGTAGTTAGGAGAAGTATACTTTATACACAGGAATACTCTAATTTCCACACTGTTGCATTTTTCAGCCTATTTCAAACTCACTATGATAAGTGCCAAACAAAATTATTTACCTCAATAAAGTGCTTTTCTCTTCAGATGTACCACACCATAGATTAACTGCCTCTCACTGGGAGGCAAAAGAAAAAGGCTAAATTTTATGACCAGCCTTTGTACATTTTATCTCTAGCTATGCAGGTTACAAGACCAAAGCAACTACTCAAAGTCAAAATTTAAGGGAAACTTAGCAGAATTTTGAGCTGTGAAAATCTAAGACTTTTGAATTCACAAATATTTTACTGGAAGAAGGAAGAAAAGACACTAACTGCCTCAGATCGCAGTCAGCAGAGAAACCCCCTTGCACCTTTCTGTGGCCAGACTGAAATCTCAGAGATGCCCACTAGCGATATTTAAAAATACATTTTAAGATTGTATTTTAAATACTTTATTTCTGAAAAACTGTCATCCCTGAAAAACAAACATTTCCCAGCCATTCAATCAGCATCCAGTTTTGGCCTACAATGGCACTCAGAAACATGGAGGGGTTTGGATGCATGGAACAGCAAGCTTGAAATGCAAAACAGCAAAAGAAAAAGATAGTGTTTCAAGAGCATCATGTCTATCAGTGAACGACTGAAACAGAGACTTGGCTGTAAACCTGATAAATCTTTTGCAGAAAATGACCAAGGGAAAGGTTAGTGAATTTAACAAAAAAATCACTGATACCCCGGAAAAGGAATGAGCCAGAAACAATTTCCAATGCATACTTGAGAGCAATTTGGAAAAGTAGTTTGGAAAGTTGGCTGACACACTGTATGCTGAAGGAGATGACAAAATATAACCTGTTGCTTCTGAGAGAGCTGTTAAAACCTGAAAAGTATTCCATTTGGTTTGTTCGAAGTTTCTGCTACCCAAATGAAAAGCATAAATGCAAGCGTGCACATAAAACCTCCTGTCAAAGATCTCCTGCCACCTGAACGGCCGAGTCAGCAGGATGGGGTTTGTTCCACACCGTTTGCACAGGCCCGGATCCCTAACAGGGCAAGCGGGCTTGGTCTCCAGGCAGCCCCGTCCCTTCTCCTCGCTCCTCTCCCCTCAAGTCTCCTGCCAAAAGCATTGAAAGCCCATGGTGGCTGCCATTTCCTCCGGGTGCGTGAGTGTCAGGAGGACTGGAGAGCTGGCCGCCCCACGCTTGTGCCCCCACCCCGAGCTGCAGGCCCGCCGGGTCCCCGAGACTCCTCAGGGGTCTCTCCCGCCGCCCGCGGTGACGGGCTGTGGTGGCGCTGGCCAAGCCCGCACCACAGCGGGCAGCCACTGCCGGGGCTTCCCTGCGGGAGCCCTCAGCGCCCAGGAAGGTGAGGAGCGGGACGTGAGGAGCGGCGGCGGCTGGAGGCGCTTGTCGGCCCGGCGGGCTGAGTCGGCGGTTGCCGCAGCAGTCGCGGGCGGGGATGTGGGATGCCGGCACGCCGGGCTCCGCAGCTCCGCCAATCGCAGGCGCTGCTCGGGGCCGGGCTGCAGCCAGTGGCAGCGGCGGGCGCGGGGCCCCGCGGGCCGGGAGGCTGCGGCGACCTTGCGGCTGGCTGCCGGGAGAGCGCCCCGCCGCCGCGCCATGGGCACGGTGCCGTCGGCGCTGAAGCACTGCCTCAGCTACCAGCACCTCCTCAAGGAGCAGCTGTGGATCGGAGACCCGGCTGTGCCGCCGCCTGCGGCTCCGCACCCCGGGCAGGTATCTAAGGGCGGGGATGAAGGGTTGGGATGGTCCTGGGCCTGCGAGGCGCGGCCGCCGCCAGGGGGAGGCCTGGGCCCATCGGGCCTGGGCGCCCCGCCACCGCCCCCCGCCCCTCACGCACTTCCCCCGCCTCCCTGCTGCCCCCTGCCTGCGCCTGGCCCGCCGCCGAGGGTAATGGGCTCTCTTATCCCCACACGCTGCTTCGACTTTCGTGGGCAGTATGTGAGGAGGCGGCTGGTTTTATTAATAAACTCTCTGACTGGTAGTGCACACAGGTGTGCATCTCCAGTGCCGCTGGGGCAGGGACGAGGCAGTGTTAAAGAAATCCACTCATCTATGTCTCCCTCACCTCTTATAATCCACTGTGCGAAAAGTCGTAACATTGTAGGGTGACACATATTTTGGCGAGGCTGAAGTGTTGCACTTGCACCCTAGAGTTTGTGTTTCTCAGGCTGGAGTGTGGTGAGCCCATCCGCTGTTGGGTGGAAGGTCGTTAGAGCCCTGAGGGTGCAGAAGGAGAGCCCTCAGCTCCTCGGGAACAGCTGTGCCTGTGTCAGGCCTGGGGTGCTCCGACTACCAGTGAGATCCTCATGGAGGGAGGAGGGAGGATGGTTGCTCACCCTCCCATCTGTCAGCTACCAACACGTCTGGAGAGTGGCTGGAGATAGTGGGGAGTTGGAGAGGACCTTAGATGAGGAGGTAGGTGGGCAGATGGCCAGATGAGGACCGTAGGCCATGACTGTGCTAATCCTGGCTTTGGAAGGAAATAATTGAAGGAAAGTGGAGTCTACTTTTTAGGGAGAAGCTGCATACATCTGGAAGGACGTTGGAGGAAGATGTCAATATGAAGTACTCAAAGAAGGAAATAATTCTGAGCATGACATTACTATAAGCACACGCTTATTGTTAGGCCATATTGTGTCTCAACTGACATTCATTCCAAGTCAAACTCCAGGAATCAATTGGTGCTTCAACCATTAAAAAACAGGAGCCAAGCCTAGAGCAAAACTGATTTAAAAATCATGTCTTAAAAAGAATGTATTTCTTGTTCATTGCATCTTTCTTCTGTTTTCTACACCTTTCAGATATACCAGGGGTACATCGTCCATTTTTTTTCCCCATCTGAAAGTGAAATTTAATTATTAGGTAGCACTGTAACTTCAGGGCTGGGGAGATTGTGAAAAATACAATGTTCTGAGTGCCATGAAAGCTGGCAGCATTTTAATTTTGCTTCAGATGATCTGAGCTTGATATTTCAAAACCTATATATATGGAATACCCAAAGTAATACTGTTGAGAGCACAGAGCTTTGTATAGGTGAGCTCTATACAACTTCCAGCTTCACAATTCCCTGAGAATAGTGTCTATCCAATACTGAATTTTGGAAAAAAAATAGTTGTTTGCTTAAAAGTGGAAAAATGTTTTCTTACTGTAAAAATAAGTGCAGTAGAATAAAAGGACTTTTATGTATTAGCCATGAAGCAAAGCACTATAATCCTCTCCATGTGCTCTTGCTACATTTTGGTGCGTAATTTTCTTTCAAAAGATGTGAATGTTTTTCAAAAATTCCTTTGAAATACCTTGATATTCCACTTGATTGTGTCAGTCCCTGCCCCCTGTCAGACAAGGCATCTGCAAGGTTCAAGGGCTTTTGCAACAGTGATGGTGTGAAGTCAAATACTATAATATATTGCCAGGAATCATAAATCAAAAAATAAGGGTTTCTTTATTGTAATGAATGCCTATAACTTTTGCTTCGTTTTTGCAGTACTCTTCATTCATTTTCATCAGCACTTTTCTTCCTCCAAGGATACAGAAAGATGTCTTCCTCAGTAAACAGCAAACATGAGAATTTGCTGCTTGTCCTCTCTGTGCACACTGATGTGATTGTAAGCTGCACAGTCTGCTGAGCCCATTGACACGAATAAGTCCAGAATTGGTCACTGTTGATGTTTTAACATTTGTTTCTGCACTGGCTCACTGTGGTTTTTATGAGATTTTTAAAATTATTTCCTTTACTTACATGAATCTCTTCAGATTTCCATTATTCTGATGTGGATACTTAACCCATAAAGGTTTTCCTTATGCGTGAGTGCATTCTGTAGGAATCCTGTTCAAGAAAAAACATGTTCCTCTTCCTGGGATCTAGAAACAATACTAACTTGAGTGGTCATTATTAAAAGTGTTTTTTGTTTGTTTGTTTTGACTAAGGTATGCAAGACAGTTATGGGAGCACCACAGTAATAACGTTTATGTGGGTACACCGAGAAATAAAGTAAGGGGAAGGGGCTTAAGGTGAAGGAACAGTTTTCCAGAAATAATTTAGTGCTTTCATGGCTGAGGAAAATAAGGTGTTGATTTTCTTGCTGAAATCTTTTCAGGAGTTTTTCAGTATTTTTCTTTAAACACACAGTAAAAGGTAGGTGTTATTAGAGTGTTGCTACTGGGGCTCTTGTGAAACTAAAATCATTCAGTTTTGTGTAAAAAAATCCCAAATATATAAAAATTTGATTATATGCTGTGCTGATTTATTTGTAAAGGTCCAGGTTTAACCACTTGAAGCTGTATCAGAGGCAAAATAATAGGTCTTTAAGTGAGTAGTGGGATGTGGTAGTCTTTATTTCCCCTTAATTTTCCTCGTTCATTTAGTCAACAATTTTGTAGCATGTTAACAACTGCGTTTGACTTTATAACATAAAGTTGCTTGAGGAGCAAATTTATTGAAAAGGAGAAGTAAAAAGCAAAAAGTAATTGTGCTAATTGCTAGACAGAAAGTAAATATAATTTTCTGCTATCTCTTAGTAGAATTTACTAATATCTGCTTCACTCTTATTTAGACTAGTCTGTATTATGTAAAAAAACTATTGAACACCTGAGTAGTCGATGGGACACTGCATTACTGTTGCAGTATCTTCATTTTATTCCATTTTCTTAATTTCTTAATTTTGTTTGCTTCAGAAGTACTGTTTTATATGTTTCATACAAGGGGATGTTCCTGCTCTGGCAGGGGGATTGGACTAGGTGATCTTTTGAGGTCCCTTCCAATCCCTAACACTCTGTGATTTTGTGGATCCTCATTCTGATTCATTCTCTTAGCATTACCTCAGTGTATACTGTTTTTATTAACAGGTCTGATGAGTTTAATGTTAAAGGTCTGATGAATTTTATTAAATAGGAGCTATAGCTACATGAGAAATTGGTGAGGACATGTATTTATCTCAGAAAAATAATAGGATCTACCTGGAAAGGAGATGACAGTAGATGTTGCAGTGTTAGGGAGATTTCTGCAGTGATCAAGTTTGCAGCTGATGGTGACTCATAGCACTTGACTGGAGTTTGTAGTGTACTTTGTGTTCTGTTTTGTAAAAAGCTCAGGCTGAGCAACAGCGAGGGAGGCTGGTTGTTCATCCACTGCTCATGATTGTCCTCTAACTTAGCAGGAACCTTCTGGCTGGAGGGTGAAATGGTCTGAGAGCAACTGATGTTGGTTTCATCCTACAGACTTAATGCTCTGTTTTCATGTAAGTTAGAAGGGAGCGTTAATGCATTAGGAATATGCTAAGGACAGAGCAGGGAAGAGCTGAATGGCTAAAGAAGTGGTGTAGTAGACTGGGATGAAATTCAAGGATACGGAATGATTAGGTACCTTGAGACTAATAACCTGAACTAGAAACTGTGACATTATCAGTTAGAAGCAATTGAAGAAGAGAAGAACCTTGGAATACTCACAAATCATAGGAGGACTATGAGCTGCCAATACAGTACAGCTGTTAAAAGAATCAAGTCCTCAAATATATCAGATCAAGTATTTCCAGTCAAACAGGGAAATGTAGTGCCATTGCGAAAGACTGTATCTGAAGCTTGTTCAATTTTGGCTAGTCATGTTCAAGAAATTGAATTCCAGCTGGACAAGCTAGGTCTTGCACCACTGGAATGATCACAAAAATGGAGATGAAATGTAAAATGACTTGGATTTGTTTGATATCTAGTATTAAGATCTGGGGGATGGACAGGCAGGGAGGGAAGAAAAGGAAAGAACTACTTAAAATAAAGAAATATGTTACCACACATAAACAAGTACTTAAAATACGTCTATGTATTAAATACAGAGTAGAAATTTAAAAGCTAGGTATCAAGTGGAGACATTCCGGAACACCTTTCCAATCAAAATAATGAGGATGAATAACCTATATGATTTAGGTATAGAAAAAGGATTATCTGATGTGGTTTCCATAGTAGTGAAAAAGATTGGATTCTTAAGAGATTTTAAAGTTTATGTAACAAGAAATAGAGGACTAGCTATTTAAGTGATGTAAAATAGAGAAAATTTTAAATACATATTTAATTACATTGTCTGGCTTACAATACTTTTGAAAAATAGAATTAATTAAGGTCAGAGCCTCAGCTTCAGTGTGAATATTCATCTTCTGCCACTTCAAGTCAGTGCATCCTACTCTACAAGACAACAATGGCTAAACATAGCTAAGTAATAAGCATCTTTGTTTTAGACTGTTGTGTTTTAATGTACCACTAGTTAGTTTGCCCTAAGAGGTATAGTATCTTAGGAGTATATTAAGAGTTACATGGTTTGGTGAGGGCTGCCTACATCTACCACAAACAAAGCAAAAATAAAACTCTAGTCTCTTGCTCTGCTGGCTGTGACTGTGATCCTAGGAGGCATAAATCTATCTAAATGATGCTAATGTGTGCTATGTTATCTTGTAGGATTTCTGTCACAGATTTAGGCTGTCACGTGGGATGCAATATCCAGAATTATTAACAGTTGTTGAGTACATTATCATTGGAAAGCACAGCGTGCATTATTGTCAGTTTTATAACTGGAGAGGAACACAAATTCTACATGCTAAATATGTATAATAACGAAAAAAATCTTGGATCCTCTGATTTAGACAGCTAACTTCTGTTTCAGTGCCTAGGCTGCAATGGTTTATATGCTACATGCCTAAATATCCAGACCTAAAACACATAGCATAAGATCCTCTCATCTCCTCACTGTCTCACACCTTGGGATCAAGAGATCTACACAAGTATCTTTTGCAGTTTTAATTTGCTAGTTTAGACTTTGCAATATAATATAGTGATTTAAACGTATGCTAGGAGAATCTCAAATGTATTTTTAACGTAACTCCAGAATAACAATAAAAACCACAGTCAATATGACAATTATGTGTATTTGTCTTAACCACTTCTTATATTTGATGGTTGATTCTTGTTTCAAATTACAGCATAAAAAATGAGGTATATGGTATTATGCTACCTGGGAGGAGAAGGCCTGTCTGTTTAATATTGATTGTTTAGCTACACTTTGGAGCAACTGATTTGAAAACTCCTATATTTCATATTCTTTTAATCTCCATGTAATTATATATTCCAGGAACAAATTCATGTTGCAGACTCTCCTTAAATAATGATTTAGGTTATTTTCTTTTTTTATTTAATTTATTTATTTTAAGAAATACTATAAAAATTTGCTATCAACAGTATAGCAAATGTGTTTATTATGACAGCTACAATATTCAAGAAATACATAGAATCATAGAATAGTTTGGGTCTGAAGGGACCTTGAAAGCTCATCTAGTCCAATCCTCCTGCCATGAGCAGAGACATCTTCAACTAGATCAGGTTGCTCAGAGCCCTGTCCAGCCTGGCCTTGAATGTTTCCAGGGATGGGGCATCTACCATCTCTCTGAGCAATCTCTCAGTGTTTTACCACCCTCATTGTAAAAAAATTATTCCTCATGTCTAGCCTGAATCTCCCCTCCTTTAGTTTAAAACCATTACCCTGTGTCATATCGCAACAGGCCCTACTTAAGAGTTTGCCCTCATCTTTCTCATAGGCCCTTTTTAAGTACTGAAAGGCCGCAATAAGGTCTCCCCAGAGCCTTCTCTTCTCCAGGCTGAACAACCCCAGCTCTATCAACCTGTCCTCACAGGAGAGGTGTCCTAGCCCTCTGATCATCTTGATGGCCTCCTCTGTACCCTGTCCAACACGTCCATGGCTTTCCTGTGCTGAGGGTTCCAGAGCTGGATGCAGAAATGCAGGTGGGGTCTCATCAGAGCAGATCAGAGGGGCAAAATCATCTCCCTCAACCTGTTGGACATGCTTCTTTTAATGTAGCCCAGGATATTATTTGCCTTCTGGGCTGCAAGCGCACATTGTAGGCTCATGTCCAATCTTTAATCTACCAGTACCCTCAAGTCTCTCTCCACAGGGCTGCTCTCGGTCCCTTCATCCTCCAGCCTGTATTGATACTGGAGATTACCCTGACCATGTACAGGACCTTGCATTTGGCCTTGTTGAACCTCATGAGGTTTGCATGGGTCCATTTGTCAAGCTTGTCCAGGTCCCTCTGGATGACATCTTGTCCCACAGGTGTGTGTCAGCATCATACTGTACGTTCAGGTTTTTTTTTAATCTGCTGAAAATTGCTTATAAAGTATGGTTTTAATAGAGAAAAAAGAAGCTAGATGTCCTCAAGTTTATATTGCAGAGTTCTTGTTTCTTGATTTTTTAAAATGATTACATTATTTAAAGATAATTATTAAAACCAATATAGAGAAAGTTTATTAATTGCATAGGGCCAAGGTCTGATATCCTTTTTTTTTATGTCTCCCTCCTTTACCTGCTGTTCTTATCTCATTCTGTGTTTTCATCCTGAGCTTCCAATGGGACTTTTTTTGTTCTGTTGCATATTAACAACCAGCGTTTATTTTCTTAATATTCATAAGATGTAAAGCTACAAAGTTATTCCAAAGATAAAATAAATAGAAGAATGAAGTAGAAAGTATTCCTTTAACTGCAATTTAGAATTAAGTTATAAACTATTAAGTTCATATCAGCATGCTGTATCTTTTCTTGATGACTTTGGAAATGATAGATGACATTTTATACATGCTGACACTGAATGTTAGTAAATAAAACACAAAAGTACACTCCCACCAAATTTAACCAAAGTGAGAGAGTTCAATGCTGAGCTCTTTCAAAAATTTTCTTTGAAGTCAAGAGGAGTTTCCCCTTTAGAAGATCCAGTCAGTAGACTCGTGCTGTTTTTTTCAACCAAGTAGTCTTTATGCTGGCAGAATAAGAGCTCAAGAACATGGGTGGATAACATGTTGAAGAAAGTCTGAATAGGCTAAGTACTTGTTTGGGTAACAGTGCTAAACAGGGTTTTAGAAGTTAGTAGAGTGTAATTTTGACCTAAATGGAGACACCAACTTTAGGTTCTTTTGTGCCGTTGGATTGTAAATAGTGGAAAGATAACAAGAGTTTTTTAGTTGATGCAGATTTATGTTATATTGGGATTATTATGTGGGTCTAGAACTTTATAATACAGATGGAAATGCTGTAAAGGATTTTACAGATCTCACTCTGCAAATTTGGGAATTAAACAAACGCACAGGAAATTTCTACTCAGACCCAACATCTGTTTTTTGATGAGATCCCATTTTTGACTTGTCCCACCTCCACCTCCTTCAAAGACTACATATGGGCACAGTGATGTTCATTTCCTGTCTTGCCAGCTCAAGGAAAAAGATTAATTTCAGACACCCCATGTGTCAAATCATCATTTTAAAATTCATACATCTTGCAGTCATTCTTCTTAATTAATTTGCTCATTGCCTTGACTAAGAGCGAAGATAAGTGACTTGTCTAAGATTAACTAGATCCAAATTTAATTCCTACTGAAATAAATGGCAATATTCTTTGTCTCAGGTTTTAATAAGTATTTTATTTACTATTTGTGGATACTCTAGTTTCTAGTTTGGGTAAGGAAATCTCACAAGTGCCTTATAAGACAACTGTAAGACTTGCGAGTTAGTCAGGCATGGAAGTTTTCATAGAGCAAACATTTACTGCTCCTAATTAATCAAATTTTGTATCTTTGAACTGTCTGATGAAGTGACTAATAACTAGTAGTAACAGTCATATGTAAAGTAGCTTGGATAGCAAGTTGTTTTTTTTTTTTTTTTTTCACTTAGACTTGGCTTAAAGGTGAAATGCTGGGTACCTAGGATGAAGTTACACCTATTTTCTCTCAGTTTTAATGACAGGACCTCTTGATGTTTCAGAGCAAAAAGGTATCTCCAATTCTTGCAGCACCTGAGTTGGAAGATTCATGTGTTTGTGAAAGTGTGTGCTTGAATTTCAGTTTCTATGTGAATATCACACAATGGGAAACTGGTTCAGCACCAGTACGGTCCAGAGATAAAGCTGAAATGAGCCCTTGTCAGGCTGTGCTCTTTCACAACATAAATATTTGAGGCGTTTAACCAAGGTAATGATTCTCTGAAATGTTAGGAATTGAAGGTTATTGAGATCCTTTGATGTGTCAAATGTGGAAGGAGTTATGTTTAAAGAAACTGTGGGGGACTGTAGAGAAGTAGTTATTTAGTACTTCAGGCTGTGTTAACTCTTTTCTATTGTTTAGCTCTTTTATTCATTTAACACAGGTGAAATATTTTCTTCAGCATTCTTCTTTTCCCCCGAACATATATTTAACAAAATAGATGAAGTATGAAAGAGATATGTGTATTAAATATGGTGTATGGTATTGTGCATTTGCCGAGGAATGTGTACCACCTTACAATGTGTGCCAATGCACATTGTAATGCATATGCAGACCTTGACATATATTGTAATGGAGTACTATGTGGTCAGTAAGGCTCATCAATTAACTGAACCTCAGAAAAACTGAACAGAAAAATGTTAATTTTTAGAATGGGAATAAAAAGCCATCAAACACAAATTTATAAGAGAAGGTTCTCTTGACTATCTAATCCATCCATCTTCTGTCACATAGAAAAACTCATCAGGATATTGAAACTGAGAAAAGTTGCTTTATTGGCTGGTCTGGAATTTCTGAGATAAAAGAATGTAATATGAGACCTGTAACTCCATGATCAAAATCAGGCTTTCATACTGTGCTAAATACCAGTAAAATTAATTCAGCATTTTTGCTTTTCAGCAAAAGAGAAATATTTAATTACTGCAGTATTAATGTGCACTTATATAGACCTTTTGGGGCAGAAGTGTCAAAATGGTGCACACACAGTAAAACTAAGTAGTGCAGTAGAAGTAAAAGTGTTTTTATTTTGTGATATGTTGATAGTGACGTCAATTGTAATGAATAATAGTTTATTAGATATGAGATTATGAATCAGAGACTTTATTTTTTTGACTTTCTGGTCTTTTAAACAATCTCTTACTCTAAAGTAATCAGAAGACTGATAAACACATGATTTACATTTCAGGAAGATGCTTTTGGGGATAGTTTTAAGGGTTGCTTTTCAATCTTAAAATATTAGAGTTGGAAGCAATCAGCTCATGACACTTCAGACTTTTACCGGGTTAGACATAATAGTTGATGACACAGATTTTGATCATAGTTTGGGACAAAATTTTAATGTTGAAAAAGATGAAAAAGATGCTTCAGGTTATAAGAAGGAAATTATACTAACTGTCAGAATATTGTAGCTGATTATTTTTAGATAATTCCTTTGTTAAATGGAGATTTAATTTATAGCTTGGTGTAAAGGAATGTAAGTTACTCAAGCTGTATTAAATTTGAATTTGTTATTTGGATTAAATGTATTTGTGAGAGTGATTCTCAACAGCTCTTATGGTAAAAAACAACAACAGCAAAAAACCACAACCAAAACCAGATTTATTGCATGCAAAAACTGCTAAAAGGTACATTGGTTAGAAAACTGTGCTGGGTAGACATTTCTTCTTTGTTTGGCTGTTTTTTTTGTCCACAGATGTTAGCTGTTTTGTATGGGAATAGAAGTGTTAGTTTATGAGTTTCTTGGAAAAAAAAGTTTAAAGGCTTTGACTGCAAAAGATGTGTGGACTGAAGCGCCAGAGGACGTTGGTGGAATGTTAGGTGAAACCCATAGGGAAATAATTCAACAGCAGCATCTGGAAAGGAACTGTATGTGGCTTTAGGGTTTACTTTTAATGCGAGTACTTAAGATGAGATTAAATATAGGTGTTAGTATGTGAGAAATGGGAGAGCAAGGTAAGTGATGAAGGTATATCATGTGGAACACTGGGATTAGGAAAAAGATTTAACAGAATCTACAGCTGATCACAGCTGAATTTTTAAAAGCATGGAAACATAATTTGAATCAAACTATATGTTGGCTTCATATAAAGCGAAACAGCTTACACGAAGAATTTATTGGGGAAAGAGGAGAGGATAGACAAGTTCCTTGGCCCTGCCTTGTCTCAGTTTTGCCTGAATAGTATGAAGAAGACAGAAAGTTAAGCTCCTAAGCCAGCTGGCTGTTGGCTATACAGAGAGGTATCAACTAGAGATGGAGAATTGTCTCTTTGTCTCCTTGCTCTTTTTTTAATAATTAGAATTTGAATCAGTTATCTAAGCACAATTGTCTTGTGCCATGTAAGGTGCCCTAAGGTAGTTGAGACAGCTTACAGGGTTGGTAGATATCAAAAAGGATTTATGGGAGACCTGTGTCCTCTGGCGTGATATCTGGAAATCAAGTGGGATGCGTCTCAAAGGCACTAGGTGTCTGTAATTAGCTGTTTGACTTGTGCCCTCACTACTCAGATGCTTTTGGACATTGCTGACCATGCTGTGAAATGGCTTGATTCAGCTGACCATCTTTCATTGCTGAAGCTCTTTAAGATGCCCTATAATATCCTACCTTGCCTCCAGCTGCCAAAAAAGGCACGGGTGTTTAGGGAACCTTAAGACATTGTGAATATATAAATTGAATGTATTGGGATACCTAGCACACCTGTAGACATAAATGTGTAGACACCTAAGTTCAGGTGTTTTAAAGTCCAATTCAATCCTGCCATTAAGAATATATCAGGACATTTTGAGCTTAGTGAGTGGTATGGCTAGATTGCCATTTAGTCCTCAAGTATAATTGCCTGTCATTAGAGTTTAGAACAATCCTTCATGGTGAAGAATTTCTTCCTTATATCTAATTTAAATCTACCCTCTTTCAGTTTCAAGCCATTACAAAGCATTGTAAAAAGTCCCTCTCCAGCTTTCCTGTAGGCTGCTTTTAGATACTGGAAGGCTGCTATAAGGTCTCCTCCTCTTCTCCAGGCTGAACAACCTCAGCTCTCTCAGCCTGTCTCCATAGGAAAGGTTCTCCAGCCCGCTGATCATCTTTGTGGCCCTCCATTGAACTTGCTCCAACAGGTCCATGTCCTTCTTATGTTGGGGGCCCCAGAGCTGGATGCTGGTGGCACCTCTGCAGAGTGAGAGGAGAATCACCTTCCTTGACCTGCTGGTCATCTTTCTTTTGATGCAGCCCAGGACACAGTTGGCTTTCTGGGTTGTTAATGCACATTACTGGGTCATGTTGAGCTTCTTGTCAGCCAACACCCCCAAGTCCTTCTATTCAGGGCTGCTCTCAATCCGTTCTACACCCATCCTTTGTTTGTGCTTGGGATCGCTTCAACTGATGTGCACAAGGCCCATGCACTTGGCCTTGTTGATTTTCATAATGTTTGCACAGGCCCACCTCTCCAGCCTGTCAAGGTCCCTCTGGATGGCATCCCTTCCCTCCAGCATATCAACTCCACCACACAGCTTGGTGACATCGGCAAACTTGCTGAGGGTACACTTCATCCTACTGACCGTGTCACAGAGAAAGATGTTAAACAGTACCGGTCCCAGTACTGATGCCTAAGGAATGCCGCTCGTCACTGGTCTCTACTTGGACATGAAGCTGTTGACCACAACTCTGTGAGTGCGACCATCCAGCCAATTCCTTATCCACTGAGTGGTAGATCCGTCAAATCCATGTCTCTCCAATTTAGAGACAAGGATGTCGTGTGGGACACTATCAAATGCTTTGCACAAGTCCAGGTAGATGATGTCATTTGCTCTTCCCTTATCCACCAGTGCTGTTACTCCATTATAGAAGGCCACCAAATTTGTCAGGCATGATTTGCCCTTAGTGAAGCCATGTTGGCTGTCTCCAGTCGCCTCCTTGTTTTCCATGTGCCTTCTCGAATTGTCTGAAGTGATATGATCCCATTTAAGTTTTGCTTTTTCCATAATTTCTCCAGTAACAGTCCATTTTCTTCTGCTTTTTCCACTCCACTGTTTACTGGTTTGTATGATTAGAACATGTTAAAATCTTATTACATTAGCATTTAATGTAATAAATTGGAAATTCAACCACTTGAGAAGCTGTGACATATCATTATATGTTTGTATTTTTTAATAAGCTCATGAAAGCTGATAATGTTGTTAAAATGTTTATTTTAAAAATAAGGCATTATTTTTGTCTTTTTTTCTAAATTTTGTATAAGGGAAAGTTTCATTAGCTTTATTTATTATCATTTAAATGTGCAGAAAATTATATTCTTTAAATACGCTCACATTTGACTGATTGCATTGTGAAAATGGAACATTTTTATAACATCAAGAATAGTGTAGCATTCAAGATACCATAATTTCCTTCCTAGTATTGGGAAATTATTATGGTAACACTTTGCAGATGTTATTTTTCTAAAGAGCTTTATAAATTTTAAATTCTCCTGAAGGATGAGTTGCCAACAGTGGCTAAATAAATAACCATTAAACTACTGTCATTTTTATAAGTGTCTTTTGGGAAGAGAGCTATGGAAAACATAGCGCTGGGCCAGCTGTACTTGAATTAAAGATTTCCTTGATCTTTTAGGCCCTACGTTTGGACACAGAAGGTGATTTTGATGACAATAATAATTGAAAGTAGTTGATTTACTTCCAACTTAAGAACTTGCATTCTTCAAGATCTATGCATAACTCACTTTCACTGACAATGAGGTTTTTAGAGACTTATCTGATAGGGTAGATGGGCTGGCTTGTCAATGTCTTCGTTTTTTCCCCCATTGATATCCCAAAGCATTATAAAGCGCAAATTACTTTCACATGTTGGTCTTGTAAGGATGATCATGCCTCTGCTTTTTCAATGTGTGTGGAAAAACACCACTCTCTCCACCTTCTGGAATTTTGTCTTCAGTCTTGCCTGTAAAACACCATACACACCATAATACTATTACCATAAATAATAGCAAAGGAAAGTGTGGGAGGTTTTGGCTCCAGTGTCATCAGTATGCTGTTGATCTCAGTTCTCTGTATCCTTTTCATCCAGCCCAGATGGCAGAGTATAATTGCTTTTCCAGGCTTTGACCAAGATAAGGATATGGATAAAAGTAAGTTGGCTGCAAATCAACTTGGTTAATGGAGAAATGCTGCTTGTTAGCCAAGGGAAGCATTTAGGGAAATAGCAAAAGGTAATGCATACACCATGTCCTGAAAATACATTTTTAATTTTTGCTGAAGTGACTGACTGTGTTGGCCTCTTACTAACAACAGAGGCCTCTAGTACCATTTATTATTAATGATTCCATTGTAACACAAATCTAACTGGTTGTCTATGCCTCTGCTACCGCCTGACTTTAGTCAAACATTCTCTTCATCATTATTTTGCACGTCATCCAAAATTATCTGTGACTACCGCACATCTGTCTGCTTTTAGGTTGCATGAACTGTTAGCTGTAATTGACACTTGTAGTCAAACCTCTGCAATTCCACATGCTTTGCATTTCTTGAAAATAGCAACAAATGTTTTTTAGAAAATGGCAAGTCATCAGTGACAATTCAGAAAGTTCAAACTCATCCAGGAGACTTATCTGACAGATTTGGTCTATTCTGTCACGTTGTGAATGATTTTATGTAAAATATAGTCATGAATGTTAAATAAGGGATTTCTTTGTTTTCAAAGATTGTGAACAGTCATCGGGCTTGATTTTATTCTTCTGAGTTCTGAGTATTTGTCCTGTAACGCTACGTTTTTTCAGAGCATCCAACATTGTGGCAGAGAATTGGACATGGTTTGCAGTTGCTCTTAGAACTACCTGCTCCTTCTCTCAGACATTCAGTCACCAGTTCTTGAGATTTCCTTTCTACAGGTCTGTCAGAACAGCTTTTTCAGTAGCCTGTGGCTGCCTGTGGATTTTTCTGATCCACTGGAGCTTGCATTTGGCAAATTTTAAGTCATGACCACCAGAGATGTTTGTGTGACTCTCTACTGATGTAAGTTGTTATCCTTGGCAGTATCCTTAGAAAGTAGCATGAACTGTCATGATATTGATGATCACAATTTAAAATGAGTAACTTTATGCAGTTGAAGTGTTTGTATTTGTTACCTGTGCTAACTAAAGGGACGGTCTTCTGGGGGTCTGTAACTGTCTACACATCATAATCATTTTTATATGTATTCTCCAGTATACTTTCACTGGCTTTGTTTAAATTGAGATATCAAAATATTTGAAGAACAATAAGATTCAAAACCAATAAAATACGTAAATTAATAATCTAAAATATTGATATTTTATGCCTATATTTTCCCTAAATATTTATTTCTAATGCTTGAAATAATACAAGTAATTGTATTTTAGGTAATAATGATATTATGTGTCTTCATGAATGTTTACATTTTGAATACATGGTCTTAATAGATTTCACTCTTTATCATTGTGTGAGGTGAGAAATATGGCTTTTATTCTTTTTCTGTCCAGCATAGCCTTTACTGTGTACATGAGATAAAACCACCAGTTAAGTTGTGTTCTGTCATTTCACTGTACTTGTGCTTTGCACAGTTTTGCGAGTTGAAAGCAGTATATGAACAGTTACAAAGCAAGGACTTAATCAGAGCTGAAGCTAAAGAATATAGGCTGGCAATTAATGAGTTTATGTGCTGCTGCTGGGAAAAATGTGCTCAGTGTAGTAGTTCTGTGTAGCTCTTCAGTTTTGGAAGAAATACTGTTACATTCTGTGTTCTCTTCAAATAGTGGAAAGATCAAGAAGAAAATCTAGTTTATGAATAACTGAGAACATCATAAAGAAATACAGGGTAATATTACTGCAAGATCAATACGTTAACCCATGTAATTTGTTTGACTAAGAGTGGTAGTTTCAGAATGCATTCCAAATGCAGAGTATGAAAAAATAACAATGAGGAATCTTTAAGCCTGTTTCTTTCTTCTGAGCTGAGCACTTCCTCACGAAAGGGGAAAGTGAGTAGTCCAAGAGTGAATGTCAATTTAGTCTTTGATGTAATATGAAAAGTACAACAGAAAACACCTTTCATCCTTTCATGTACTTAAAAATGTATTAATACATTATTAGAGCTTACTCTTGTGCTTTTAAGATAGAAATGAAAGTAGGCACCTCCAAACAGTATTCAAATATATAACTACCCTTTCAATTAAACAAAATGGGAAAAGCCAGACTTTCAGTGTATGTGTATTCATAGTTCAAGCTGAATTCACTTGAATTGGTTATACAAGGCAAATTATATGTTGGAGGGAGCTGCAGGTTTTGTTTGCATCTCTGAGTGGCTAAGCACATCCACTGTAAGTGAAAGGGTAAACTCCAAATCATAGAAAACAATATTCAGCAGGTGTTTCACAAGAAGTATGTGAGTGTTGACCTCTTCTGACCTAGTACAAAGGAAAATAGTCTGAGAAGTGACGAATTTCTTCTCTTATTCCCTCTGTTAACTCCAGTAGACAGAGATTATATTGATTTATTAACTCTCTAGCTCTTTTGAAAATGTGCTGGTTTATGTTTGGCCTGAAAGAAAAGTGCTTTCATATATAAAGGAGTTGCTTATTTAATTTGCTTATTTCACATCTTGTTACGTTTTTCTAAGGCCTGGGACATCCACTACTGTGAAATTGGTTTGCACACTTAGTGCCCTCTGGTGATTTCTCTGTGCAGTAAATGATTTGGCACAATTACGTATCGTGCCTCAGTTTTCTCACTTATGAATGGAGTTGTATTTGCATATCAGACAGAACTCTTTTACTGTTAGTTGGATTTTGGTGTATTTTTTTTTGTCAAACCCTTGCTTATTGCTTGAGAAAGACATTATTCTTTGGGATGACTCTCACATCATCTGATAGCTGTAGCCTCCACTGGGTATGAAGATAGTGCAGCAGGATCAGAAAGGGTTAATGTACAAACCAGTAACTTTAAGACACAGCTTATGACTGCTGCTGCTCTAATCTGGAGCATGTGATATTGCTGGCCTCCATCAATAAAGCTTCTACTTACAGTGTTAGCCGTTAAGAACTACTACACTTTCTTTTTAGGTACAGCGGGTAGAAAGTGGCAAAGAGAGGGAGAAATAGGCTGCATTTTACTCCCAGCATGTATGACTTGGGGTAAAGAAATGCTCAAAGGAGTTTGTAACTGAACTGAGTGTCAGGGAGAAAGGATCAGATATCACAGTGAACCCTATAATAAGAAATTTCTGTCTGATCAGTTGTCAGGGAGCAGTGAGGACCAGCAGCTCCCTACGGAAGGGGTGCTGATGGTGGTAAGTGGGCTGGCAGGGCACCAGCCAGGGCCCAGTCCCTCAGTAGCTAGAGTGAGGCAAGCAGGGGAGGCCTAGAGATGGTAGCTGGCTTCAAGCAAGAGTCCAGATCATTGGGCAAGTTGGTGGTGATAAGGGACATTCAAGTTTAGAGCTGGGAGTACAGGTCAGTGAGTAAGGGTCAGGATTTGGTCCAGTGATGGTAATCAGGATTGGCCACACAGCCCAGTGACCATCAGGCAGGTCCACGGTAATAAAAGAGATCTGAGATCAAACTGTAAAGTCAGTCAAGGTCTGGATCAGTGTGAATGCTCTCTTTAGAGAGGAGTTAAGGGAAAACAGGATGCAAGAATTCAGTTGATCTGAATTGCTTCTAGTGTGTAGCTTGGGCAGAACAATAGAAATCCTGCCAGTTGCTCCGAAGAGATACTCTGAAACAGGAATTAGAATCCTCTTCATTGGACTCATGCTGACTAAATATCCATGTGTTACATGTTGCCTTTCATATACCTGGAAAATTATTGATATGCAAGGTATCAGTTGCTGAGGGTATATTCTGGATTGAAATGATCTGCTACAACCGGTAACATTACTTCCTCTTTCCTGTGTATTTATCTGTATTTCAGTTTTTCAGTGAGGAAGAGTTTAGAGTCAAAGATGAAATATGGCAGCCAGATGGATTGGGAATCATGTTATCAAGGAAGGGTGAAAACTTAATTTAGAATGATGAAAACAGTATATCACCTTTAGAACTCGGAGGAACTCAAAAGAAGTTCCTCTGATTTCTCTTGATATGTCATTAGATAACATATAGCTCATTTGAGGCAGGTCTCTGCTTGGGATTAAGACATCTGAATTAAGACGTAAGTAGATATCTACAGCAGCTGAAGTTCCTATGATGGCCAGTGTAGACCTAGGACAGGACTCAGTTGCCTAATGCCTAGTGCCATTTGAAACAACTAGGATATATAAGACATCCGTATGGGGGTAAACATATCCTGTACATTGCAAAATGTATAAGAAACATATTTCCTTCTGGAGTGGCATTCAGTCCCCAAGCAGTTATACAAACCTGGTGATTGAGATCAGCCACTAGGTGTGAACCTTAGGATGACCTGAATGATTCTTTATCTCCATCAACCATATTAAATACAGCTCCTTGAGCTGCAACAGGAATTTAGACATCCAGTGTGTCTTTAGACACTTGCATGGGGGGCAACCATATAGAAGCTCAGTTCAGTTGCCTAACAGATGTGGCTAGCACCGTTTAAGATGTCTTGCAGTGGATCAAAATCTTGACAGTTTTGAATTGAGACCTGTAGTAACTGAGTGAAGTGGGACCCATGCTCTTTTTGAGCAGAACTTGGAGGCCAGAACTCTTCTCATCCTGAATGACTCCAGGTCCGTATGGTTAGACAGCAGGAATGAGCTGAGGTTTCTTAACCTTGAGCTGAATACCCTGCTTAAACCTCATCCTCTGTAGCTATTTTAAAGCTATTCTAAAGAATTTCCAAAAGGAATAGTAATATATATGTGGTGGTTTACTTTTTAAAATTTCTATCTGTATGTCCACGGATAGTGTATTTAAGAGTGTGACTTGAATTTTCTGGTTTTGTTAAGAATATTGTTATTAACACAGCAACACTATTTACAATTTCTGGAGCTTTCCCTGTTAATGTCATTTGTTACCTTTTAAACTGTCAATTCATCAGAATGTTGCTTACAAGATAAAATTATTTTTACTAAATAATTATTTCTAATTTATAAATAAAAGTTGTAGTTTTCCTTTTATTTGTTAGTTAATATTATTTGTACTTTATGACCTTTGTCTTTACCATTAAAATCCTCTTTGTAAACAGGATTAGATCAAACAACTGACCATTCCAGCAGCATAATCATTTATAGTTTCATTGAATTCCTCTCTTTTTAAAATCGTATATCTTCTGTTTTCATATGAATGACTTGTATTTTATTGTAAACAGCCCTGCAACAATGTAATAAGTGCACCAGCAGATTATATTAGAATTTAATAATTAGTGGAAATGACAGTAGAAATGTTAGATCTATTACTTTACAATAGAAATCCCTACAGTGAATTCTGATTCACTTCAGATAATCTCCTGACATTAGTATATCACCACTCTCTCATGAGCTCACACAAACCCTCTAATAAAAGTTGTAAGCACATTCAAATTAAATATGAAGAGGTCGACTAAAGTAATACCTGTAAGTTTAATCCCCAGGATACAAGAAACGTAGATTGGATTGGATCCAGCAAGATGCTTAGTGAATTGGAGTGTCTGTCATATGAGGAGAGACTGAGAGAGCTGAAAGTGTTTAACCTGGAGAAAAGAAGGCTCAGGGAGATCTTATCAGTATGTACAAATACCTAGTGGGGTGAATAAAGAAGACAAAGTCACTGACAGGACAAAAGCCAATGGACACGAACTGAAGTACAATAGATTCCAATTGAAGATAAGAAAAGTCTGTGAGGATGGTCAACACTGTAACAGATTGCCCAGGAGTCTCCATCCTTGAAGATACTCAAGACCCAACTGAACATGGCAACCTGCTTTAGTTGAGCCTGCTCTGAGCAGGGATGGTTGAACTAGATGATTTCCAGAGGTCACTTCTGACCTCAATGATTATTTGGTTTATTCCAGATAAGTTAATTCTGCATTTAAGTGGTTTAATTCTGTAATTATTTACTTGCACTTTATATTTTGCCCTCCTATGGACGATCTCCAGTTGATTGAATTCTTTTTTGAAGTAGGAAGTCCAAAACTAGACACAGTATTTCTAGTCATTAAGTGGCAAGCTACTGTTTTAGCTATGACATCCCTGTTTATAGCCTATGATTAGATTTACCTTTTTTTTTCTTGAGAGCATGATGTTACTGACTCATATTCAGTTTGTTGTTCCTTTCATTATCCCAGTCCTTTTCTATAGAACTGTTTAGTCAGATACTCTCTATCTTCTATTTTACAAAAATATTTTTTTGTGATCCAAATTATTAAAATGGAGAAATAAGCATGATTTCAGTTAGTCAGTCAGCATCAGATACAATAAGGATAGTCCTAAACATTGTGTTATGTATTGCTTTTATTGAAATGCATCATATTTATTTCTCTAGTATGTCAATGGAATTCTGAATTCCTGTCCTGTTGTCTAAAGAACTTGCAACTGCTTTGTTTGTGGTCTTTCTATGTTATTATTCATGTCATGAATATGCAATGATATAATAAGAACGATTTACTGAGTGTAAGCTTCTCAAGGAATCTTGTGGTTTTTTCGCTAGTCATGGCCTGTTCCTGGCTACTGTTCTCCCTATGGTCATGTCAGCAGCATATGGCAGAAGTTCTAGGATGAATGCTCAGTTTATCTTTACTGAGGGATATTCACCAGGTGTATCCCACTATTTTCTGAATATCTGTGTATATTATTTATATCTCACAGGTGAATCTTCTCCATTTTCCCCCTAGTTAACTTGGGAATTCGTATGTTTTATATCTGCCTTCCAGTTGTGTGAACTATATAAACAGCTCTCTGCAATACCACTTCAATCATTATTTGATTATGTTCTAAGATTTTAATTTCTTCCTGTTTATTTCCTCTGTGTCTTGTAAAGTTTAGAGACATCTATGTATTCAGAAGGTTGACCGCTGTTTTCTTTGTTCTCCATCCAGCAATCATATTATTTAGCTCAGAGCCTTCTCCCAGTTTTTGGGCAGTTGTCCATGTCACTGCAGATGTAGGTATGGATTTATGATGCCACCTTCTTGCTGATCCTTGTTTAAAACTGCTCTCCTGAATAATTCTCCCTTGTAACAGATGCACCTACCTTTGTTCAGTTGTCCTCTGTGGCAGAACACCACCTAGTGGAAAAGGAAAGCAGCGCTTCATCTTTGCTTGGTTACAAAGGTTGAAAAGACTTGAACCTTCAGATTCTTCTTCCTTACTTTTGTGTTCTTTCAGTTGTTTTTGAGCAGCTCTGTGTAATATTTGCTAGTGCTATTAGTGCCCGTATGAAGAGGCTGCATGAACTAAAAATCAGAAGGGTAAATGAACCTCAGCACCTTTACTGAAGTGAACCTCAGTAGCTTTACTGGAAGTCCTGAAACAGTGACAGAGCTTTAAAAAGTGTGTTTATATAATTTGATTACATTTATGGTTATATTAACAAGATTATACTGCTCTAATTAAGGGTTACCAGGATTTTCTATAATAAACTTGAATTTTCAGCTATTTATAACTCAAGGAAAATGTTTCCATACAGAAATTTGGCATTAATTATCTCAAGCTGAATGGTATGTTTTTCCTTTCTCTATCAAAAAAAAAAAAAAAAAAAAAAAAAAAAAGATTTTTTGGCTGTATTCTGTTTTCAGGGAGGCATTTTTTGGTGGTTTTATGTATTTTTTGTTCTCCCTTGGAAAGGCTTGATACATGGAAAAAAAACAAATTTTCCAGGCTCTTAGTCTTTTATGTCAACTATTTCTGTTTTGATATTTCAAACATTGTACATTAGTAGTCATTACTTTTTAACAGAACCACTATATAATTTAACATGCAGTCAGTTCTAAATACATGCCATAACCACTATCTATACTTCATTACATGAAAATACCTCATACAATAAAATTTAGTAAATATTTTTTCTGAAACAAAACATTTTTAGTGTTTAATATAAGCACTTACGTAAGGTTCATTTTTAATTATCTTAAGATAAAAAAACTATTTTTCATTTTTTTATTTATTTCTATTTAATATTTATTATCTGCAGGCCATTTAGTGTCACACTTGAAAGTGTCAGAATTTTCTAAATTTGTCTCATTGTTGGTCCTTCCTTTTACTCAACGGGATGGTGCACACTTGGAACCCTCCAGTTAGAGTTTGAGGAACTCCATCTCTTGGTTCAGGAAGCCCAAGTCCTGCCATCCAGGTAGTAAACAGAGAAGTGTTTCAACTCTGCGTTAAGTTCTTAAAGACTTTAGTCTGTTCTGTGGGTTTAAAGCTTGCCTAATGAATGCGGATTGCATTGAGCCTGGCACAGAATGTGACTGGTAGCTCAAGTGACTTGCTCAGCTTTGTTTCAAGTGATGTCCAAATATTCTGCAGGTGTGACACTGGGGTCAGAAGACTTCCCAAGAAAGCAGGGCATCTCTTTTTGCTTCCCAACAACATTGTCAAATACATATCTTCGACTTCTAGGAAGGATGTCCTAACAGTTAGTTACTAAGTATTCATTCATAGGACAGGTGACCTGAAGGTGAAGAGGTACCTTTGTCCTCCTCTGCTTCAACTTGAAAGAATGCTGGAGTCTTAGGAAGAGATGGTACATGTGCTCATTTAGTTTCTGGTTTGTTTCTGAGTTTTACCCAGTAATTATGCTCTGTAAAATGCATAAATAGTACACAGCGACCTGAACATAAGTATTCTGCCTCCCTTTTGCCTGCTTGTTATCTGAGCTTCAAGAATGCAGCACGAGAGAAATTATTAGTTAAGTTGGAGAGAAGAATGAACAGAACAGGATTTGTGAGATGAATAAGAAGCTGGCTGAGAGAGAAATAAGAGATAATGTTGAAAGCAAATTTATTAGACCAAAGAGACATTACTGGGGGGAGTTCCTCAGGTCTTTTTTAAAGATGTTTCTTCTATAACACTAACACAATTTTTTGATCTATTACTATTTAATAATTAATTGATATATTAATAATTAATAATATAGTATATTAGTAGTTATTAATTAATTAATTAATAATTAGTAATCTATTTTGGTGGTAAAATAAGGTAATCATGTTAGTCCAGATGTTTTTACCAGGAAGTATCGAGGTGGTAAGATCTGCTGATGACAGAAAGACAGGAGTTGTTATCACATACCACACTGGATACCACACAGGAGGAACTGAGGGACCTTGAAGACAGGAGCCATCAGTGTACTATAGTTGAAACCAGATGAAATTCAATGCAAAGCAAGACTCTTCTGAACTAAGAACTAAGATGTTTACTCAAAGCTGTTAGTTCATCAGCTTGAAGAATGTAAGGATTTGTCTGCAGTACTGCCTTGAATGTCCACTGCATGGCCATTGTGAGAATCACCCTGTACACAGTTCTCAGTGCTGTCTTCAAGAATACTGAATTGGAGTTCAGACTGACTAGTGGACAGGAAGGCTCTAGAGAAAATCAGGGCATGAGAGACCTGGATTGTGGCTTAGAGAGATTACAGAACTCTAATAACACAGACGGAGAATGAAATCAATACCTGAATGCCTTTTGCAATGTCCATTCCAAACTTCTGTCCCCTACGAAATCCAAGGGCTGCAGACAACACCTGGAGAGCTGTGTGAATGGCCACTGCATGTGCTCGAGCTGTGTGAGCTGCTCTGTAAAGACAGGTACAGCTCTTTGGTTTCAGCACAAGTTTGACCACGGTAGGAACTGAATAGGATTTACAGGCTTTGGCCTAGAAACGGAATATTTTTGCCACCAAAGTTTTATGGACATTTTTCATGCTCTAAGTTAAACTTTGGTTCACATAGTCTATTTTAGCCTCTTTTTTTTTTTTTTTTCTTTTCCCCAGTCACAGCTTTACTCCTAGCACAGCTGTGGCATTTGTCTTGTAACAAGAAGGATCTGATAATCATGAAATAACTCAGATTTATGCCTGTAGTGCTGAAGCGATGCCATATTTGTGAAAATTAAAAAAAAAAGAGAAAAAATATGCAGCAGATGTGAAGGTTTTACCTTCACATTTAAGTAGGTTTATACTGTCAGCGAGTGTGGGCTTAGCACAGCCTGACAGAGTTTTAACTTACCAGATGTTCCACATGATCAAATAGATACTATACAGCTGTCTCCCATTCTTTTTACTGGGCTCAGATAAATACACAGTAAATGCTCTGAAATATTTTTTATTGTATTTTGGCTAGTATTGTGGCTGTTGCTGCAGAGAATTTGCTTTAATCCACAAGCACCAAGAATGCAGGAAGAAACCAAAGGTGCTGTAGGAGTGCTCATTTTCCGTTACCGTGAGGAGAAATTAGTGACCATTCAGTTGAAACAACCCTGATGCTGCTGGCCAGGGAGGGATGAAAAATGGGTTTTTCATCTGGTTATGGATGACGTGAGATTAGTGGCCATAGTTACACAGAGCAGAAGTGACTTCTGGCTGCCCCCCTGGGCAGACAGTGCCATCCGTTCCTTCCCAGGGTGTTTAATTCTCCTGGGAGGTGGTGGCTGCAACTGTCCTGTAGGTGACTCACACTAATGCCAGCGAGGGCTTTCAACACTGGAACAGAGACACTGGATTGGGTTCTCTGTTTAGTGAAATGCAGAAAACAGTGTGTCTCCAGAGCTTGTGGCGAGGCTGCCTGCATCCCTCCTGTCTGCTCCTCTGGGCATGGGAAGCATGCCCCAGGTTGGCCTTTGTTGTGCTTCTAAAGACAGATTTTGGAGGTCAGTCTCAGCAACTCCTCCAAAGTGTTTCAGGCCTTAAAGGCCCACACTATGTTAACTTCCACACCTGTCAGTTTGATTCAATAATAGAGCAGCTAAACAATAAAAAAGGAAGTTTCATTTCCCTTCACCTGCACTTTTGCTCTTATTTCTCCTTTCTCCTCCTCCAAGTCCCCATGCTCTCCTTAGCCCTTTGACCTTAGTGATGCCTTCCTTCCCTCTTCTCACCGTCAGCCTCCTGCCTTTCCAGAGCTGCTCTTACACCTGGAAAATTCTTCTTGTCTACCAAGGGCTTTCCTTGTTCTCCTTTAAATCCTTCTTTAAAACCTTCATCTTCAGTTAGAGGAATTACTTTCATCTTTCATTAATAATCTCTTCGAGATTTCTTGACTGCTCTGTTCTTTTCAGATTTACAGCCTAGTCTTGCAAACTTTTACAAAGAAGTGACTGTTCAGTTAAATTGAGAACAGTCAGAAGTTTGGAGGACGGGATTGTTCGCTGCGAAGCTTTTTGAAATGTGAATATTTCTCACTCTGTAAAACACAATGTTCATTTATGGTTTTATGTACATTTTTATAATAAACATTTGTGGCCTCAAAGGAGCAGTGGAACTTGCATCCAGATAACTTCTGCTTTTAGCTTTTATTCCCTAACTCAAGGTGTTGAACATGTTCTCACAGATTTCTGAGGGCCGTGAGCAAACTTAATGTCAACAATATGACTTTATACCCAGTGCCATGGTCAGCTGCAGTCTTGGTGACCTTCGTTGTTTTGTGTTTCAGTATTGATTTTTATTTCAGGAATCTCAAGCATCTGGATTGCCTGAGTACATAAAGATTGTAGAAGTTGGGCCAAGGGATGGATTACAAAATGAAAAGGTAATTTTCCACCTTTTTTTTCTAATGTGTTTTGACATGGATATCTGTGTTATTTTCGTTGTGTAAAATGTGTACATCCTTGTAATCCTGTTTCCTCTGTTTTGTACTACAAATAGATTTATTTCTTTTGATATTAGTGACGTGTGTATATTAGAATAAAAGTATATTACTATTTAGTCAGATGTTAAGTCATACAGTTTCTTTCTATGCTGGGTTAACTAGCCTTTCTGTTACTCAACTGCCATTGCTTTTTCTGGAGTTTGCCTTGTCAGTCAAGAACATCCTGTCATGACATAATTGTTAAATGCCATGAAACACTGTCTATCTTCACAATATGTGTTTGTGCTACAAGTGCCACTTTGATAGGAATACTACAACAGGTTTTGTCGTACATCCCACTGAACAGGAATGGAAAAAATATTACTCTTTTGATAATACTCTTTGCCTGAAGGGTTTAAGAAGTGTGGAAGAAGATAGAAAGAGACTACATAAAATTGTGTACGTGTATCAAAACAGTCACCTCTTTCTGCAAACAGGAGAATAAGCTTGCATATATTGTTGTTACCGATTCCAAAGTGTTAGTAGTATTACCAGAATGGAATTACTCTGCCTCAGCTATGGAGCTTTTTTTTTTCCCCGTTTTTCTCTAGTCGGACTGTTCTGTATTATAATTTCTTTTGTTGCTGCTTTGCTAGGTTACTGTTTGGTTACCAACAATTAGGGAGACCAGATCTATAACCAGTTAAATGGAAGTGCTTCCTCATTCTTTTGTGGTGGACAAAAAAAGGAGTAGGATCGTGTATACTGCCTAGTGCTTTCCTTATGCAGTAGCTTCATACTGTCAGTAAGCAGTATAGTTACGGTGTAATGTATAAGTATAGTTCATTATTAAAAAAAAAAGTATTGATTATGTACTGAGCAAACATTTCTAACTGCATGAAATACTTTACTGTAGTATGTCTCCGTGTCCGTAGGTGATAGTCCCAACTGATATCAAAATTGAGTTAATCAACCGGCTTTCCAAAACAGGCCTGCCTGCAATAGAAGTGACCAGTTTTGTTTCATCCAAATGGGTGCCTCAGGTATGTAAAATCGTTACAATTCAGAACTCTTTCAATTTAAATGCCATTCCATGCAGTGGAGTTTTCCGGTAATATAGCCTGTATAATTATACAAGAAATAATGTTTGTTTGTAAAATCAGATGCTGTTGTCAGACACCATTTATGCAGTGTTCAAGTTTAATGCTTTTACTCAGGTCAGCTGAAGTTGGGATAATTATTAAAAAGTGGTCAAAACTGAAGAAAAGCTGGCAAGCTATGCAGAAAGCTGGTTTAATTCCTAAGTCATCAGCAGCAAGAGCGGGTTGCTCCTGAAGGGAAGGGGAACTGGAAGCTGAGCTTGATAACAAGGGGAGCAGAGTTTCAAATTTGCAGCACAGGAGTAGGAATTTTTATGTGTGTGTATGTGCAGGGGACAGCAGTAAATAGGGAGTAAGAGAATTAGTCACAGGATGCTGAATGGGGATAAGAGGTGTGGGGATGATGGATCAACACCATGAGTAAAGGGCAACTGGGATACAGGATGCTGAGTGTGGAAATAATAATGAAGATTTGAGAATGAAGCAGGTGAAATGTCTAAAGAGGAGCATTTGAGGGAACTGGGGCTGTTTAGCCTGGAGAAAAGGAGGCTGAGGGGAGACCTTGTCGCTGTCTACAACTACCTGAATGGAGGCTGTAGCCAGGTGGGTGTTGGTCTCTTCTGTGAAGTAGCAAGTGATAGGACAAGAGGAAATGGCCTCAAGTTGCACCAGAGGAGGTTTAGATTGGATATTAGTAAAAATTTTTTCTTGGAAGGGGTTGTCAGGCATTGGAACAGGCTGCCCAGGGAAGTGTTGGAGTCACCATCCTTGGAGGGATTTGAAAGATGTGTAGTTGCGGTTCTTACAGCCATGGTTTAGTGGTGTTAGGCTAAATGATTTGACTCAATGATCTTAAAGGTCTTTTCCAACCAAAATGATTCTATGATTCTATATGAAGTAGTTGGGATGCAAAGTACTGAGTTTGAGTATCCAGATGAACAGCAGTGGAGCTGATTCCTGGGGAATGGAGGAGACTTCTTGTGGAAGTCTTCCAATTCAGAGACCTATAATCAGGACAGAAAAACCTCCATGCACAGGGCTTGTGCAAATGGGGTAAACATCTCAGGAGTGCTCCCTGGCACCAAATGGGGGAGCAGACTCCCTAGATCTGGGGGTTGTGTGAACTGTCATGGAAACTTGACTGTTCCCTGGAGCCAAACACCATTTTTGAATGTCTGCTGCACTTAGTACATTTCTGTGTATCCATTCACCATGCAGTCCTCCTTTTCCAAACACTAACATAAAAACACAAACACACATACAAATACACAGAGGCTTACATGTTGAAAGTTTCTAGTTAAGGAGAGATGTTGCAGATTCTGTCCTGATTTTGAGTTTGCTCACGAAGGGGCAGTGACCTTTTGCAGTTAATAATACAGAGAAAATTCTTCACAATCAGTGTTAAAGTTGTACTGTGGAATGGAGGCAAAGAAAGTATTTGTGCATTTGATTTTTCTCTTTATTTATGTAAACATTCAGTTTGAACTAAAGAATTGGGATAGTAACACATCATTAATATAATTTAATGTTGTTCCTACCTCTTTTATACTCTTCTGAGAACTAACAGTCATTGATGTAAAAATGAAAGGCAGCATACCTTTTTTTTTTTTCTTTTTAACTAAATAAAATTTCATTTTCCACATTTGGAAGTGTGTTTGGAAGATCTAAATTTGGGACTTACTTATGTGTCATAGTGGTCAGGCACATTAGTTACTTTGCAGGTCTAGCACTATCAGCAGCCATAATCAGTTTTGATGAATTGTAATAATTTGCTCATTATTTTTCCAAAATTAATTTTTACATTGGGTACAATTCAACAGAAATCCTAGTCTTTCTGAAGTCAGCACCAAAACTACATTGGCATTAGGAGTGCCAGGTTTTCATGTGGGATTTAACACTGCAAATTCAAACTGAGTCCTGAAATATACTGTGTAGCTCCTGTTCATACAAACATTATTATTTCCAGCAAGTAAGGAAATACTTTTCTATATAACTTAAACTAATTTTCAAGAAATTACACGCTCGTTCGCACAGAAGCATTTGAGTACTTATATGTTTAATAAGGGCCACACAAGTTATTTACAAAGTAAAACATGAAATTAGTTAATTTGAGAAAATACTTCCATTTTTTAACATTGTTTGTTGCACATCTTCCGTCAAAATGTATATAAAATTTGTCCATTTTAAACTGAGAATACGTCCTGGGCCTGGACTGTATTCTAGGCTTTCCTGTGAGAATAATGTAGTATGATCACACTTTTTCTTATTCACGAATTAGCAGAACAAATATAACAGCACTCTGAGGGACTCTGATTTATTTCAGTGATTGTGGGGTCACCATGGAAGGTCTAAAGGAAGGATAACGAGAAAGGGGAAGAGAAGAGCGACAATGCAGAATTTCTTTGGTGTCAATGCAGGGGCAATGATACTGTGTCTATTAAAAGTGACTAGGCTAAGCTTTTCCAAATGCCATTAAACTTTGACAGTAACAGCAACAGAGAATAATGTAGGTTTTTAAACATTAGAAGGAAAAGTCTACAGCAAAGGTGGATTTCTTCCTTTCTTGTTTAGTTTTTTCCTTTTCCTGTAAGGCATTAGGAATACCAAATTTAGCACAGGTTTCTCAGTTTTGAAGAAAATGAACAATCCTTTCTTATCTTAAATTCATGTCTAAATAGTTTATTTTAATGGCTTAAGTTGTATATATATATATATATATATTTTTTTTTTTTTTACTTAAAAGATAAGATTGTGTTGTTTTGATAAGGAGTGCAGTCTTGACTTTGTCTTTTCTTTAGTCCTTTCTTTTTTCATAGGTCATGGGAATAGAATTCACAGTTATGTTTAGATCACTCATTCACTTATTTCTTTTTTTAGTATTTTAAAGCTCTTTTATGGTTTCCCATCCACTGTTTTTTTTGGCAGAGATTTTTTTTACTGAAAAAGCTGAAAGAGAAAGTTCCACAGTAGTGAGGTGCCATATAAAACAGGATCCCACACCTATAACCTAAACAGCCAAAAATTATAAATACCTACCATTAGAAAGCTTACTTTTAAAGAAATTTGGAAAAGAAATATTTTATTACAATTTAAAATCTCACAGCATGGAGTATGTGTTAAAATGGGATTTTACTTACAGGAAAAATAGTAACGGGACAAATGTAATACATATAATATTATTTGGATCCCGCAGCTTTATACTGGTTTAAAAGGTGTCATTTTGGTTTTCTGGTATATTTTAAGTCAGGATATAATTTCAGTGAATGGAATTAGTTCTGCATTTGCTGTTTAATTAATCATATGGTTTCAAACATTCTTCCTTGCCCTGAGAAGTGTAGATACTATTTATATTAAGTTAGGGAATTAAAAGTTGTTCTTAAGAAACTAAGGTATTACCAAATGGGTTTTTGTGAGGTTATCAGATATGTTAGGTGGTCACATTGATTTAATTTATGTAGAAGCAGTTAGAAAAATTTGCGTTGTGCCATCACGTGTTTCCTGGTAAGAAATGAGTTTTGTCTGCCTATAAGACACTTTTCACACCATGTATCCACTTCCTTACAGATACAGATTTGGTTTACATTTGAGGAGGCATACATGCATTTTTCTGGTATTTTTAATCCATTCATTTTTGTAGTAGGAAACCAGTAACAGGAAGATTCCAGGTTGCCAGTAGTATCGTCATTCAATTATCTGGTATAATATAATATCACGTATTTAGAATTATGGTACTGCAAAGCTATCAATAAAGTATCTGTTGAAAATAAGGAGTAATGAAGCTTTGTAGTTCATATATCTTTTCATACACTACTCCTCAGATGACCTTTTATCAGTGTAGAAAGGATCAGAAATCCAATTGAATATCGTTTGCTTAGAAGATTTGCTTTTGTGAGAGCTGATTTAAAAACCACTTAAAATACAATATTCATTTTTTAAAACTCAAAGTCTGTAAGACATGAAATATGAGGGACATGTTTTAGTAACTATTGTTTTCAGGCGTGCACACCATTAAAAACCAAATTCATTTTTCCTCCACTTCTTTCAAGAAAATACGCTTGTCTCAATAATCTACAGCTTATTACATGAATAAGTCTTTGATTCATCTTCTTGATTAGTACATGGGGTATATTTAATCTTGAGTGAGAAAAGTGTAAAAATATCCTAAAAAGGCAGAGTTTCTTTTGTGAGGGCAGACTACAGAAAACAAATGCTTGAATCAAGTTATGGTCTTTGACCTTCGCTGTACTAAAATACTATTTTCTTCTTTTGGAAGAAAATTCTAAGTTCATTAAAATGTTACAATATGCAGAGAACTGAATTTTGCTGTATGTTTAAGGATAGACTTGTGATTAGTCTCTTCAAATATGCTGATTACAGTGTTGAGTAATTCAGGTTCATTTATGCTTAAGATTGTGAAGTCACATTTATCAGAATGCTGAAGTTTTCAAGATTTGGATGGTTTTAAAATGTCATTTATTCTGTTAATTCTACTTATTGAGTCCACTGAATTAAGTTTAATGTTGCAATAACAGCTGATGATCGGGATGATCACAATTTTATCAATTCGTGATACAAATTATGTTTTTACAGATACACACAAAAATAAACACCATACAAATCTTAGCCCCAATTCTATATTCATATAGGACTGGAAAGCTTGCTACTCAAATATTCAAAAGTGAAGAAATAAAATAAAAGAGTGTTTGTACAACATCAGTTCACCCCTTTGTTGTTCTGCTTTTTATATGAACTGTGTACCTGATGAAGGCAAAACCATAGTCTAAGCCAGTTTCTGCTTAGCTATATAAAATCAGAAAATAACTGCTGATCAATACAAATTATTCATATATTTTAGATGGCAGATCACAAAGAAGTAATGAGGGGCATTGAGCGGCATCCTGGAGTTCAGTATCCTGTTCTCACGCCTAATCTTCGAGGTTTTCATTCTGCTGTAAGTGCCCTCAGAGAAGATGTCCACAATTACCTCTTTCATGTTTCAGACTCTTTCAGTACAGTACCATAAACTATTTAACATCATATAACCTACTCTGTTAGAACTAAGATAGTTTTCTAAGTTAAAAACTTTCAGTTGTCATTGTGAAAAATGGGCAAATTCACAGAGTGATGTTAAGCTCTATATAGTCATAGTTTAATGGAAGTATTAATCAAACAGTCTTTGCAAGTTCCTGTAAATGATGCTTGTGTATAAAGACAGTTCCTTCACATTTGATTTGTGAGCCCTAGAAAAGCTTCTGAAGAGTGTCTTCTTATTGGAAAGTAGTGAAGAAGAATGAGGAAAGAGTCATTTAAATGAAAATGCTTTACAAGAACATATTAGATTTCTTAAATTCTGCATTTCATTTTGGTAGAGTTTGAAAGTTTAAATTGGTTCTATTCATACTAAATAAATATTCAAAATTATAGACCTGAAATGTCTGGAAGTGTAAAAGTGGAGCAGTTCAGTCTTCTTAAAACTTACACACTGAGAGTCAAATCTTTACACTTTTTTGTTTTCTGAAAGATTTTCATAGTTCTATTCTTTTGTCTTGGTATAGGACAAGCCTTATATGGACATTTGTGTTGTAGTCTCTCATTAAGTTTCTATATTGCATATGAAATCTGTTAAAACAGAATCCTGTCCATAGCCGAGTTAACTATCAATAGTCAGATGTATACTGCCACAAGTTCCTCTGCAATGGTATCTTGTGCGAGTTGAATTAAATCTGCTAGATCTCTATACTGTACTTTGTGATATAATGAAAGGAAAACAATGCAAAAATAATTGTAGGTGATTGCTGAGTTCTTGCTTCCTGCTATTTTTTTGTCTTCCCTCTATTTGAAAGGTTATTTGTTATTCGTTCCTGTAAGGGTTGCTGAAGCTTAGACATCATCCTGCAGAAGCACAGAGTAAAGGGAAAAGCTCCATTCTTTTTCATAGAACATGGATATTATTCTCACTGGAGAATGAGAATAAATTAATTACCTATTCTCCTAAGCTTAAATGTTTTCTTCTCCTATCATTTGGCTTTCAGCATTTTAGTTTGCCTCATGTTGGTTGATTCACTGAATACTGAGGTACTGAGGACAAGCTCAGACTAATTGCCCCTTCAGTGAAGCCACCACATTTATACATTTTCTAGACTGGTATTTGCTCTGAGACTTTTTCTCAGCAGACTCTCACATACACATTTTCCATATTGTCTGTATTGACTGTGACACCAAGACCAATGGAGCCCTTGATCCTAGAGCTGTTGGTTATTGTTGCTGCCCTAGGCACATGCAGGCACAGAGCTTTCCTAAAGCAGGAGAATGACTCCCTGACATTCATAAGGAACAGGCTTTGTACAGAGGATGGATGTTTCAGAGCTGTTATATGATCTTTTCCTTTTCTGGAAAATGAATATAAGTATCAATTATTGTTATTTTCATAATTGCTTCATATGATTTCCTACATCTTAATGTCTTTATCATATATTACTTTAAAAATCTGTTTAGCTAATTGCTAAGAAAAGAAAAGAAATACACCATAATGAATGAACTCAAAGTTTGACTCAATGTGTTTTTATGCAATAGATTAAAAAAAAAAGGAATTAAACTTATATTTTAGATGTGGATTATATTCTTACAATGTACTTTAATATTCTAAAATGTCATACAGAATTAAATGTTCAATCTAAACTTTTAATGTAGTGTTATGATTCTGTTTTATTGAAATGTGTTTTTCAGATTGCAGCAGGGGCTACGGAAGTCTCAGTGTTTGGTGCAGCTTCTGAATCTTTTAGCAAAATGAATATTAATTGTTCAATTGAAGAAAGCATAGAAAAATTTGAAGAAGTTGCTAAATCTGCAAGGAATATGAATATTCCAGTGCGTGGGTAAATATAAAATTTCTTAAGTAATACAAAATAATTGGAGTTACTATTACAGGAATTATTTTGTACCAGTAGAAAACTATAGTTATAATTTTTTACATTTTAGATGAAATAATAGTCTTTATTGTGGTGTGAGGTTTTTTTGTTTGTTTTAAGATTGAATATATTTAGTAATTTTGCTCTATGTTTTCTAACTGCTAATGGTAACTAGTTTTCTCTGGAAATGGAAAAAGAAATAAGCTGTGTGTATAAACATATCAATTTTATTATACAAATACAGAATAAAATTTTGTGCTACTGAGAACTCATAACACTGTTGCCTGCACCTTAAAAATACTTCATACTTTGATTTTATTGTAGTATTCATAATATATAACTTCATACATGGTAGAATCACGGTATAGAAGTGATAGAACAAATATACTCCTAAGAAAAACAACATTCTCGATTTAAGTTATTCTGAAAATTCCAGGCATTTAAGTGTTTAGAGTCTCCAGTGCATGAAACTGGCATCGTCCAGTATTTTTCTTTCTCTAGAGTACCTTCTTTTAAACTTGAAATAATCTTAAATGGTAGGCTTTCAACAGCCTTTGTTTTTCATATCTGTTTTCTTTTCCATTAAACCGGAGCTACTTATCTAAGCTTATTTGTGAAGCTCCTTGTGAATGCAAAGATACAAAGAGAAGGGTATCAAGAACCATGTAATGAAGCAAACAGAAAAAACAGCAATACAGAGATGAAGAGAAATGAGATAAACAGAAATGTGTAGGAGAGACAGAATGATTGCTCAGAAATAATTTTTTAAAAAAGATTGTTTAGTGTCCATCTACCTCAGTACTTTCTTTTAAGCTCCAGTGTACTGTCTTCTGTTGAGTAGAATTCTGAGGACCAGAAAAACAGTAGGAGGAGCATGAACACAGAAATGCAGAATTCAGAAGGACTTTTTTAAAGTGGTAGGTCTCAGCAGTTGAACAAAGCTCTTGAAGGTCGACTTTAAACTTTAAATCAGTTAACAAGTGGAAAAATGTCCATAAAGAAGAAACATCAGTTTTGAATGGCAAATCCAGGAAGTAAATAAATCTGTTTACAACATTTCAGCTGCTTATGAGGGGGAAGATTATGGAAGCAGACCATCATTTCCAACTTAGTTCTCGAAGACTAAACCATAATTTCCTCTGCTACTAACACCCAACAAAAGCCTGCACTATTACAGGGAATTCATTAGGACTTCGGTGGAAGTAGTTCATTAGTTCCCAAACACTGCAGTACATTTAGAAGACTTGAGGAGTTTTACATTGAATTGAATCACAGAATCCCAGAATGTTAGGGAGTGGAAGGGATCTCAAAAAATCACCTAGTCCAATCCTCCTGCCAGAGCAGGAACACCTAGATGAGGCTGCACAGGAATGTGTCCAAGCGGGTTTTGAATATCTCCAGAGAAGGAGACTTCACAACCCTCCTGGGCAGCCTGTTCCAGTGTTCCGTTACCCTCACTGTCAAGTTTCTTCTTAAATTTAAGTGGAACCTCTTGTGTTCCAGTTTGAACCCATTACCCCTCGTCTTACCATTGGTTGTCACCGAGAAGAGCCTGGCTCCATCCTCATGACACTCGCCCTTTATATATCTGTAAACATTAATGAGGTCACCCCTCGGTCTCCTCCAAACTAAAGAGCCCCAGCTCCCTCAGCCTTTCCTCATAAGGGAGATGCTCCACTCCCTTAATCATCTTCGTGGCTCTGCGGTGGACTCTCTCCAGCAGTTCCCCGTCCTTCCTGAACTGAGGGGCCCAGAACTGGACACAATATTCCAGGTATGGTCTCACCAGGGCAGAGGAGAGGGGAAGGAAAACCTCTCTCGACCTACTAACCACCCCCCTTCTCATACACCCCAGGATGCCATTGGCCTTCCTGGCCACAAGGGCACAGTGTTGGCTCATGGGTCATCCTGCTGTCCACCAGGACCCCCAGGTCCCTTTCCCCTACACTGCTTTCTAATAGGTCATTCCTCAATCTATACTGGAACCTGGGGTTGTTCCTGCCCAAATGCAAGACTCTACACTTTCCCTTGTTATATTTCATTAAATTTTTCCCTGCCCAACTCTCCAGCCTGTCCAGGTCTCACTGGATGGCAGCACAGCCTTCTGGCATGTCAGCCACTCCTCCCAGCTTGGTGTCATCAGCAAACTTGCTGATAGTACACTCTATTCCCTCATCCAAATCATTGATGAATATATTGAATAATACCAGCCCCAGTACTGACCCTTGAGGAACTCCACTAGGTACAGGCCTCCAGCTAGACTCCGCCTCATTGACCACGACTCTCTGGCTTCTTTCCTTCAGCCAGTTTGCAGTCCACCTCACTACCCAATCATCCAAATCACACTCCCTCAGTTTAGCTGTGGGGATGCTGTGGGAGACTGTGTCAAATGCTTTACTGAATTCAAGGTAGACCACATCTACCGCTCTGCCATCATCTATCCACCTCGTTATTGTAGTTGTCTTCATAAAAGGCGATGAGGTTGGTCAATCACAACTTCCTCTTGGTGAAGCCATGTTTACTGCCCCTAATGACCCTCTTATCCTTGATATGCCTTGAGACGGCACCAAGGATAAGTTGTTCCATCACTTTCCCAGGGATGGAGGTGAGGCTGACCGCTCTGTAGTTACCCGTGTCCTCCTTCTTGCCCTTTTTGAAGACTGGAGTGACATTTGCTTTCCTCCAGTCCTCAGGCACCTCTCCCGTTTCCCAAGACCGGGCAAAGATGATGGAGAGTGGTCCAGCAATTACCTCAGCCAGCTCTCTCAACACCCGTGGGTGCATCCCATCTGGACCCATGGATTTATGGATGTCCAGATTGCGTGATTGCTCCCTAACCCAGTACTTATCAACTGAGGCAAACTCCTCCATTGTGCTGACTTCCTTCTGGGGCCTCAGGGGTGAGAGGTTCCTCAGGACAGCCTCTGGCAGAGTAGACAGAGACAAAGGCGGCATTCAGTAACTCTGCCTTCTCTGTCACCAGGGCACCCACCCCATTCACTGGTGGGCCTACATTTCCTCTGGTGTTAGTTTTATCTGCCATGTATTTGAAAAAACTCTTTCTGTTGTCCTTGACCCCTCTCGCCAGGTTTAATTCTAAGGAGGCCTTAGCTTTCCTAGTTACCTCCCTACATCCTCGGACAACAGCCTTATATTCTTCCCAAGTGGCCAGCCCCTCTTTCCATGATCTATAAACTCTCCTCTTCCACTTGAGCTTACTCAGCAGTTCCCTGTTTAACCACACAGGTCTCCTGGCTCCCTTCCTTGACTTCCTACGTGTCGGGATGCTTTGATCTTGAGCCTGGTAGAAGCAGTCTCTGAACAGTAACCAACTATCTTGGGCCCCTTTACCTTCAAGCAGCCTTGCCCATGAGATTTCCCCTAGCAATTGTTTGAAAAGGCCAAAGTTCACCCTGCTGAAGTCCAGGATTGCAATTCTGCTTGTTATTGTGTTTCTACCACACCAGATGCTGAACTCCACCATTTCATGGTTGCTGCAACCAAGGCAACCCTCAACCTTTACTGCTTCAACCAGACCCTCCTTGTTAGTGAGGATGAGGTCCAGCAGTGCACCTTTCCTAGTCGGCTCCTCCACCATTTGCATCAGAAGGTTATCGTCAATGCACTGGAGGAACCTCCTGGACTGTGGCTGGCTGGCTGAGTAGTCCTTTCAGCAAACATCAGGGAAGTTAAAACACAACAACCAGAGCCTGTGACTGTGAGGCCGCTCTCAGTTGTCTGTAGAAGGCCTCATCAACTTCCTCACCCTGATCTGGTGGCCTGTAATAGACACCCACAACAGTATCAACCCTGCCAGCCTTAGACTCTCAACTCGCTCCTCATCCGTGCCTGGACAATACTCAATACATTGTAGTTGCTCTCTCACGTAAAGAGCAACTCCACCACCACCCTTGGCTGGCCTATCGTTCCTGAAAAGGACATAGCAATCCATGACCACATTCCAGTCATGTGAGCTGTCCCACCATGTCTCTAATTGCCACTGGATCATAATTTCCTGACCGAACACAGGTTTCTAACTCCTCCTGCTTATTCCCCATGCTGTGTGCATTGGTGTACAGGCATTTCAGAGAGCGAGCGGAGCATGCTGATTTCACCCTAGGGGTATGGAAGGCCTCCCAGTCTTCATCAATTTTAGAGTGCTGGCCCACTGGTGCAAGCCCAGCTACAACCCCATCCCCCTTCAAATCTAGTTTAAAGCTCTCCAAATGAGCCCTGCTAATTCCTGTCCCAGCATCCTTTTGCCCCAGCTAGATAAACCTTGCCCACGTATCACTGTCCGCACAGGTGTCTTATGAAAACAGCTGTTATCAAAGAATCCAATGATATAAATGAATGATAAAAACACAGTGCTTTTCTTCCTTAGTCAAAACTGGTGTGGAAAAGGTGATCAGAAAGTAAAACTTAAACAGAGATTTCATAGAAATATTGAGTACAGTCAAGGTGACTTTTTCCTGGAAATAAAACAATAAAAAAGGAAGTAGCTATCAAAGCCTGAGGTTTATGATCTCATATTTCGCTGATACTAAAGAAGCGTCTTTTAGTGACAGATAAAATAAATGCCATTTTTGTATCCCAGTTCCATGCAAAATTCTCTAAATGCTGAGGCAGTCACGGCTTTGTGGCAAGTTGTTCTTTATGTTTTATATCCTGATCTGCAAGTATCACATAGACAGTCAAGCAGGGGCAGAAACTGATGGTTTCTGAAATTGAAATTCAGGAGTTTCTGTTAAATGATCTGAAACACAGCATTTGGAAACAAAAAGATGGGATGTTACATGATTCATCAGTTGATATTCAGTATTTAGAATTGATACTCTTGGTTTGACTGGTTGCTGTTTAATTTCAAGGAGAAAATTATTTTCAGGTTTTACTTTGTTGTGTGGCTTCTATTTACTGAAAATAGTTATATCTTGTTTACAGCAATTGTAATCTGAGGCAAAGTCAAGCATGACCACACAACAAGTCTGAGCTTAGCATCCTAAATGTGCCTGTAGTTATCAGAGGGAAGTAGGGAGCCTTCAGGCTATGATTTATCATATTGCTTTTTAAGGCAACCTGCCTTAGGATAAGATGAATGACTGTCCAGATGATCCATCCTTTTGGCTGCAAAGGAGCTTTGGTCCTATCCTATGTTAGTCATCCTATAGATGGCCTATCTAGGCCATAGGCTGCAGATGATTATCTTTAATTTCAGAAGTTAGAACAGATGAATTACATCCTACCTGTGTGCAGGCTAAGGATTAGCACCTTGTAATTTTTGTAAGTTACCATAGATATAAGAAATTTTAATAGGTTTTTTGCTGCAAGGTAACACACAATAAAGCTGTGCACTATATGGAGAAAGATTTGTGCACTAAGAATCACCGTTTTAGAGACTGGCTACTTCCAAAGAACCATGTCCAAAACCTATCACCTTTGCTCAGACAAGCTCCCAGGACTACACATTTTGGCTTCTAACAGAAATTTCGTAGGCTAAATATTTTGCTTGAATTATTTAGGTAACGAAAATATTAATATGCATAAATTGTATTTACATTAATTTCAATACAGAGATTGTTTCCTTTCTAAAGCACTATTATTGTTTAAAGTGTTATTTATTTGCAGGAGATGGATAATTCAGTGCCTTGCCCTAACTCCTTATTTGTGCAGTTGAAAAATATTTCCAAAAATAATTTTAAGAGGTTCAAATTTTATTTCCTATTTTTACTGGCAATTTAGAATTAACGTAGTGAGCATAAATCATTGGCAATCCTTGAATCTTACGAAAAATGCACTCGAACAGTTGAAACTAAACTTTAAGCTTTTACATGTCTTACTGTTGCTACAGCTGCACTAACATTGACTCGATCATCATCCAGAACATTTGTGTTGTCAGCTGTCACGCTTAAAATCTGTAGCACAGTACACAGTTTTCTAAATGTTTACAAAATCAGTTCAAATATTTATGAAGAATTGAAATCTTGCATATGGCCTTAGAAGTTAGACTATGTATTAGCGTCATAAAGGGGGTTTTACTTTTGTGTTTTTGTACATGCATAAAAAACTTACAATAACATCTGGGACACATTCTGTGAAGATGCTGAGCCAAATCAGTTATAAACTGTATGGTCAGCTAATTACTACTACGTGTATTTTGCATGTGCAATGACACAAAATACTGCTGGTTTTAGAACGCATCTTTTAATGCATAATCCAGGTACTGTTAAAAATATCACATCTTTTCAGTGAATGAATGTGAAGCCTAACAGCCAGGATTGATGAAAAGCTGTAGCAAATGCTAATTGCGAGTAGTGACTTGGATTGTGGTTTAATTTAAATGTATTTTTAATGTACATATGACAAAAATGTTAAGTAAATTCTGATTAAGCTAGATTCTTCCAAGTTAATGTGTTCCAAAATATAAAAAAAGCACAAATAAATTGCAATTAGTACAACAGAACAGTGAGGAAGTAAGGAATTGTGTATGCCCATTTTCCACAAATGGTACTTTTCTACCTACTCTGTGTCCCATGACAGTGAAATGAAGTCAAACTATCTCCCTCTGCAACATTCAGCTCTGTATAGGACTGTGTTAGTCCTAACAAAAATACACTGGCAACGTAAGATCTGAAAGGTTGTATTTTCTCTACTAAAACATGCTTCTGCATGACGAGCTATTAAAAGCTGTATTTATGTCACAACGGCCCTTTTGAGGCCATTTGGACTATTTACATGTGCAATTGTGAATGTGTATGCAAATGTTCAGAGGCTCAGTTTTAGAAAAATAGATGCAAATATTTGCTGTGAAAAAACTCTAGAAGCATTTCCTTACAAAGCTGCTGCTTCATAAATTGAAATATATGTAATCACACATTAATTCTAAACTGGTGTATGTAATTCCTTTGTTTATGGTCCTGTGTCTTTTAAGAATGAGCAATATGATGAAGCTCACAATACATAAAAGCATATAGAAACGTATCAATATTTGACTTACATTTGTGTGTATACCTAATTAGAAGTGCCATGAAATAAACTCCAACAATTCAGTTTTGCACAAATCAATACAGTTTAAAGCTGCGTATGTTTTACAAATACAGACCGAAACTTCAAACTCATATTTTCTGGTATTAGGGAATACTTAGAGCTGGAGTACACACGTTTTTTCACATTGCTTTAATCCCCTACTTTTAGGCTACACTGTCTAGTTTAGCATAGTCACAATTATATTGATAACTTCTTTAGATGGTAAAACAAATTTAACACCTTCATGTCACTATAAATGAGCCTATATTTGAGTTTATGGGAACAGCAAAATGTAGATGAACATTTAATAGTGTTGGAAGTAACACATTTTAGTGTGTGAACAATGAACAAATCTACAGGGTTCCACAGTATTAAACCAGCTGGTCCCAGTCCCCTGGAGAAGTCTGAGAAGCCGGAGATTGCTGGGATGTGGGGACTTGGTGCATTTCTCTGTACTGGGGACGGGTTAAGAAAAGGATGTAGGACCCATTGTACTAAACTCTGTCATACTGGATGATTACACTATGTAAGAGGAGAGATTTTCTTTAGGTATAACTATACCAACTTTTACCTATTTGTGCAGATAGAAAATATTATTAGGCCAGAAGAGCGGCTTTTTTTTTTTTAAAAAAAGAAAAAAAAAAAAGAGGAATACCTGTAGGAAGTAAAAATAATCCCTGTTTCTTAAAGAGTAGCATAAAATAAGCCTTGAAATGTTAGTATGAAATTATAAGGTAACAATACAATGTTTTTGCTAGTATGCTACTGATTGCTCCGTGGATAATTTGGTATAGTTATTAAAAGTGAAGTGGTTAAGCAACCCTTCATTATATCAACAGTTTTGTTCTGTTTTTGGAGAGATTGTTTTCTAGAACATAGTTCACAATGTAACTGTTTTATGGGCATTCTGAAAATAATTACAAATATTATTACCATAGAATTCACTTTGAATGGCATAAATATTGTTTGCAACTGGGCACTAAATACATGGAGAGTTGGGTATTTTTAATCAAATGTGGAAAAAAAATTCTGGCATTATTTACACATTTTGGCCTTGGCTTGGAGATTCTGTTTCTGGAATAATCTCCTTTCCCTCTTTTCTTCTTTGTATTTCCCCTCTCCTTACAATAAAGATTGCCTGTTTTTAACAAATGGCTTCCTTTGCGAAGAGACAGAACATATCAACATTAATATTATGAATTCACCAAATGATAGGCATATACATTTTAGCACAAACATCCAATAAAAATAAATACATCTGCAGTGAACATGGTAAATTATATGCGAACTTACACTATAATAATAAACAGGAAACAGCAGCATCTGAGTCTGCAACTGGCTTCTCAGGAGGCTCCGTGCTTCCAGCTGTGGTAGCAGCTGTGGATCTGGCTCTGGAAATCTTGCTGAAACAAGCTGACAAAGGGCTGATTACAACATGGAGTTCAGTTTCTGCTTGGATTCATTTTCCTTTTAACACGCTTTGGTTATGAAACGTTCGCTCATTTGCCCTGTTTGTGGTTTTGTACTCTGCACTTCACAGTTATTGGGCTGGTGTGGTGGTTATCACCATTCTCAGTGACCTTGATCGTGGGGAACTTATATTGTCTATACCATTTGTGGAACATTGCAATTCGGTTTTGACTTACTGGAAGAAACTGAAACCTCTCTTCCTCTTCCTTCTCCCCATCCCCAGAGGCTGTTCAGAATTTTTGTTCAAAATATTACACAGTAAACCTGTTGGGGTTTATTTTTTTAAATTGTTTTTATCTGCACAGAAAACAATTTAGGAGAAAACCAAATGATACTCACCTGCAGTGCAATCTATAGAACAGGGAAGAGCCTGGGTAAACTGCCAGGCAAAACAAGTAGAGAACTTATTTTTATCAGTTTTTTTTAAAAAGGAGGAATTCTGATTTCACAGAACCTGACTGAGCAAAACAGCATTAAATGCTGTTAAATACCCCTGTGTTCCTAAAGCAGCTGCATAGGTATGTTCACTTATTGCAGGTCCTTCTGTCCACCTCTGGTTGCATGGGCTCTTTTCTTGATTGCATGCTAAAGATGCAGTTAAACTACTCAAATATCTGGCCTTCATTCAACAAAGATTTAAGCACATACTTAGAATTACACACTTCCACTGCAGAGTCTGCTTTGTGAACTTCCAGATATTTGCTTCTGCTCTCATACTGTTGCGTGTCTCTGGTGAATATTCTGAGACCAAGACAGTCTTTTGCATTACAAAGTCTTTTTTTCTTTCGGTCCTGCCATCATTTTAGAAAACAGCTGTATTCTCCAACTTAATTGAATCCCCAAAACAAATCCCAGTTGCCTCTGTAACTCACTGCTTAAACTCTTCCCTCTTTCTTTCTGCTGCTTTTGTTCACATAGGATCTTGCTTTTTCTCCTAAGGAAAAATAGATACAGTATGTGCTTCCTTCCGTCACTCTTCTCCCTCCCCTCCCCTAATCCTTTCTCTTTCTTCTCCACTGTCAGAGCAGCAGGAGTTTCTTGTCTACTTTCCATCTGTACCCCTTCCACTTGCCCCAGTGACCCCATGTTCTGTTCTTCGTCTTATTTCTTCCCTCCTTTATTCTCTTTCTTAACCTCTTGCTGTCCTCTGGCTCTTTTCCACTGCAATATAATCAAGCATTTGCCTCTTAAAAATTGTACCTCTGACCCTACTTGGTTCTTCATATCATATCTCATCGCCTATCTCTTCTTCATTCCTAAGCTCATTGAAGGCGCTGTTTATAATTACTGTCTGGAGACCCTCCTCTGTGATTCCCTCCTATAACTCCTACACTTTGGCTTCTGTTCCATGCTTGCAACTGCAACAGCTCTCACCAAACTCCCTGATGACAAGATATCAGAAACAGTAGTCTATCCTTATTCTTCTTGACTTGTCAGTAGTGTTTGCTGTAGTTGACCAGACTCTTCTTTAAACTTGTGTCTTTTGGTGCTTTCTGTGGCTCCGTCTTGTTAACTTCCTTTTTTTCTAAGCAGTTCTCCAGCACATTCTGCGAAGTTGTCTCCCATTTTGGAGGGGTGTAGGTGGAGGTCTTGCAGCTCTGCTTTGGCTGAATTCTCTTGTGCTTTTAATGCCTTATGGGTTATTTCACAGACAAAAAAGAAAATGTAACAGCCAAACGTATCTGTAGATAACAGATCTACCCTCCTATTGAAACCTATTTCCTCTCTACATAAGTTTATTAATTTGGAACCACAGAAATGCAATTACAAAGCATCCCACCCACCGCTGCCTTAATGTCTTGGCAAATGCTCAGACTGGATGCATGATTATCTTCCCTCTTTCACACAGACATGCCTATTTTCTCCTTTCATATGCTGGGCTCTCTCTGCCCCTGCTAGCTGTACTCAGCCCTTGCCTGCGTCTGTTCCAGCTCGTATTGTCTTTTCTACAAATGAGTCAAATAGTAGCTCTTATTTCCAATAAGAACATAGCAAGACCTTGTCAAATGGAATTCATGTTTTATGTCCTCTATCAAAAACGCTTATCCTGGTAGATGTTTGGAGTGTGTTTTACTCTTTTACAGCCTCATTTTAAGCTTTTCACTTTTTTTTGTCATTGCCATCAGCTCAGTCCCATTTTTATTGTTCCTGTCCTTGCTCTAAGGAATACCAGTGCGCCTTTTTTTTTTTTTTTTTATTGATAGTACTCTACTTTTTATGCCAATTCATTAAATGAAAATATTAGATAAAATTCCGCCAAGTTCATCCTTGATAAACTCTTCTGAAAAACAGTTTTTTAATTCTTCTCAGGACTTTGTTCCTCTCTGGTAGGGAGTTCTTTACCTGTCAAATTCTTTCAATAATCCCTACTTTCTCTAGTTTAATACTGAATATCAGATGTCTGGATATATTATATCTATCATATTTTCCTTGTTTAAAATGTCAGTCTAGTCGTAATAGTGTAAGCATGCAGAGAGTTCATAATCTCAAACAGATTTGTACATTGTAGTAGGCAGATTCCTCAGGTCACCACATACTTTCATACCCCAGCAGGCTCAGCTGAGTTATGTGAGCTCAGGCGAGTTTCTGCTCGCTGGTGTGAACCACAGGGAGTATTCCCTTGTTCTCTAGATACCTTTTGTTTGTCCTACTCCATTCCAGATGTCATTCATGCCACATTATCACTACCAAATGCACGTCTGCTTGATCTGAGATATGCAGACATTAGGAACATGTAAAGAGATATGTAATTAAAGTGAACATGTGCACATATGTACTGTATGTTTTGCATTTACTTTGTATTTAGTACTGTTCTTGCTCACTTCATAATAAGTGCTGTGGCTGATGTTGCAAAATAATTTCAGTAGAAGTCTGTGTATTCACTAGCTCTAGGCACTGTAGTATTATGTAAAAAGCAATCTTTTGGGTCTGAACTTTTTCATGCTTGGTTTCATTTGAAAAACTATGTATGCGTAAAAAATTAAGGTAATTGTCCTGAATTGTTTTTGAGTTATGTGTCACTGAAAAGCAGGGCAGTGTTTAACTGCTAACAGTAGCTAGTTTTTTATCATTAATGTAGATAAGATTTAGAACTCTGAAACTTAAACATTGACATCTAAATTAGGGTGATATTTAATGAAGTCAATGGTGAAGTTTCAAAAACGTGGTTTTCATAATGACATAGAGATAATTGAAATCATGCCTAGTAGGCATCTGGACTAAAATTAAGGGCAGGATGTAATGGATCCAACCACTTTTGTGGAAAAAAAATTCATTTCCATTTCTTTGTCAGGACTAATCAAGTTCTTTTTAGGTTCAAGGTTTGCTTCATTCTTACTGCTGCTTCCAGTGCACCAACACTGTACCTTCATATGAGGGATGCAGTATGTTCTATACTTTAAAATGTTGACATTTTGTCAAGATTTGTTTTTGCCTGTTACTCATCCTAGTTTCACATTCTATCCATCAGTTCTCCTTCAACTGCAAAGAAATAATACATCCTTTACCCTGCGGACCTTGACTACATACAAACTGGCATCTATTCAATCCCATTTGCATTATACAGTGTATAATTTTACATTATATCCTTCAGCATTGAGGGAAAGGGGATGAGGGGGGATCAGTGAAGGCTCTTGTTCTTCTATTAAGCAGTTGAGCAACCTCCCACAGGGACTGGGGCTCTACCTGCCTCTGAATCTGTTGTAAATCCCTCTACAGCCACACTTATTTTGATTTCGAATGGCTGTTTCTGGTTAGTTTAATCCTATTCCTAATCAATTTAAGATAGACAATTAGAAGGATGATTGGAATTTCATGGCTCTTAATTGTCATTAAAAAAAAAAAAAAAGGAAATTTAAGCCAAATTCTATGCTAACACAGCATTAAGACTGAACAATGGAGGCGTGGTTGTGGCTTTTGATTCTTGTGCTTTGTGAAGCTGATAGCTGCTGTGAGACACAGGCTGGCTTCTCAGTTTCTTCTTGTCCTAAGGCACACCTAAACTACAGCTTGCAAGGGAGCTGTAATTCTTCTGGGGCACTGGGACAGAGATGCCAGTACAGAGGGTGAAAGCTATCCCATTCACCACAAATCTAATGATTTATGAGATGGTGTGGTTGTTGTAAGTTTCTTGTGTCCATGTGTTGCTCTCTATGGTTGGGGTAGCTGGCACAAAGAAGAAAATGATACTTTCCTCTGAATACCTTGTGTGGGCCAAGCAAGGCAAAATTTGAGCTGGCTCTTACAACTTCAGAAGGAAATACCAAGAAAAGTTGAAGTCTCTTGCAGCAGCGTTAGCTTGGCTGCATCGCCGGTCCTTTACAACTTGTGACATACATTGAGCAGAACTAAAGCTATACATTTCTTGTCGTTTGTCCGTCTCAACCATGACTGTGTTCTGTGATTTAAAAAAGTGAAAAAGATAACCAACTATTTTAATCTGATGTAAATGTACCTTTTCATTCAAATATGTATTCTACTTTGACTGGCTTAAATATTCAAAATTTTGTTTAACATGGATGGATACAGTTTCACATATATAAAACAGAAGTATCTTTGTGTGTTCTTTTTATTGTAGGTATGTGTCATGTGCATTGGGCTGCCCATATGAAGGAAACATCATACCAGCTAAAGTGGCAGAAGTAAGAGTGAACTTCTGGCTTGTCTTTTTAATGAACCAAAAATACAGCTTTAAAAGTCTATAAGTAATGTTCTCTACTTAATACTGAAAAGATCTTTAATGGATAAAATTTAAGGAAAAGAAACATAAAACGTAGCTAATACTAAAACTGGGTACCTAAACTCACTCAAACGTGCAGTCAAATCTGAGGAAAATGGTATGTTTTGATTGTTATCAGTCATGAGGAAAAATATTATGTGCTATTTCCTCCTGAGGAAAAATATTACGTGCTATTTCCTCCAACAAGAAGGTAAGGAAACGCTTAAGGAAATAGACTCAAGCACGTATGTCAGTGGACCATGTTGTATGACATGATTTCCAGCTACAACCTCTTGCAAAGGGTATCTACTTTTAAATCAGTTTTATGCTGGCATAAGCATACTGCACTGTCAGCCGCTAGGGCCACTGCTACAACATTGTCCTCCTGGCCAGTGTCATGTCATTGACACATGGAACAAAACTCATCCCCAATATGATTTCCTGCCACTTAACTTGCTCTGCTGCTATGGTGGAAGGAGCTGCACCTTCTCTCCCTACCTCATTTTCCCATTTAGGATAAAGGAGAAGAAAGATGATGTTTTTGTCCAGCCTTTTTTTCCAGCAGGGAAAGAGATGAGTGAAACACAAGTGTTAAATTTTGTAGGAAGGCTGAAATAGACAGTAGAGAAGTGGAGAGAATTCAAGAGACATGAGGCAGATCACACTGGCCTTCCTCCTGAAGAAAGACTTGTCTTCTAGCAGAATCTCCAAATCACTTTTTTTTTTTTCCTTTGAAGCACTAGTAGCTAGTTGACATTTGTTTGATATATTGTGTTCTGCGTGTGTGGCTTTCAGGTCCTGTTCTCCTGCATCTTCTTCTAGTATGCATTCCAGATGGAAGTTGTGATAATGCTTCTCCCACAGCAGCCACATATATTCACGCTCTTTGAAAAAAAAAAAGGCTAAATTGGAAGGTACTCAGTATTTCTAAATTAATTTGGTTTTAAATGAAGTGAAAGTTAGGAGTGACACAGCTTTAGTTAGAGCAGTGATGACAGATTCAGCTGTGCTGTTGGTAAATTGCTCACTGCTTACTCCCCAACAGGCTTCTTTCCATGTGTTCCTCTTTTTTTAACTACTCTCCTTGCACAAAAGAGCTCCTTTCAGTTTGCCAGTGGGAGTGCTACTTAGTGTTCCAAACCTGCAAAGTTTTACTCACACAGATATTTTATCTTCTGTCTTCATCCTAAGATGTGTCTTCTTGTTTATCTGTATATCATTGTGTATGTGCTTAAGAATAAAAGCTACTTCATTAAAGTTATTGAGGCCTTGATTTAGCAAGCACTGATGTTTATATAGAAGTATCTGATTAGCTGTTAATGGATTTTGCATAAACACGTGCGCTAATGCTTTGCTAAATCAGAGTTATCAAAATAACTGGCCGTGTTGCTAAACCCTTTCAGAGAGCTGCGTCTCTGGTCATCATCTTCCTCGGCATGGGAGTCTGTGACTCTTAGGACTGTGCATTACAGTCAGCAGCTATGATTGAAAGGTTTAGACTGTTCCTTTGCAGTCAATTACAATGACTTTCCTTTTAAGCAAAAAAAATTTAACTGGAGCAAAACTGAGTAGGAGAGGTGACTCATTAACCAGACTACATGCATTTTTGGCTTACTAGGTATATAAGTCTTTTACTAATAGTTATCTAGTAAGTGCAAACTTTGGATGCCTTCAGACTTCTAGAATCCATCTGGTACATCCCCATATGGTTCTTTATGAAAAAAAAAATACATTAAAATAAACTGCATAGTCCTTTTTATCCCTCTGCTTTTTCTTGCAATGGAGTCACTGTTTAACCATTTATCATCCTGTGGTTTGTGAATTTCCATCTTAGGCAAATAAGTTGTTGGAAGCACCATATAACATCCTTGAAGCCAGTTGTGTTATCCATTGTCTTCCAGTCCTATACTTGGCTGTTTTATTCTTTATGCCTGATACTTTCTCCACTTAGCTTCCTTTAACATTAGCTTCCTGTTATCCAGCATACAGGCTGATCAGGCTGCAGAAAATGTACCTATTCTTATTTGAATGCTGTTGGATTATTACAGTTTCGCTTACAGCACAATTACTGCAGTGTGTTTTATGTTATTATTTGCTTAAAATAATCTAACTATTATGACCTTTTGTATTCAGTTTAAGAGTCTAGTGTCAGATATTATTTCCAGCAGTAGGATTGTTCACATACCTGAAGGGTTGCAGTGTTGGGTCCCCAGCTCCCATTTTGATCAATGCTTGGTGTCAGGACAATGCTCCCAAGGGGAATAGCACAAGCCTATGCACAATAAACTGCTCAATGGTGCAGAACACAACCCTGTTCAGTCAACAAAGCTGCAAGCTTGTATCACATTCTGATTACACTGCCAAAACAGTGTATTGTCTTCTCCCCCACCCTCCTCCCAAAAATCCACAATGAAATCTTACCAAATTATACCTAATGGGCTGCCTCCTACTATGTTAGGATAGAAAATCCAATATGAAAAACGCCCAGCCAGCTTCTGAGCATGCACATTCTTCTTGAAATTAAATTTACATCTCTTTTTAAGGGTCAGTTTAAGGTTAGATCATGACAAGTCAATGATGCTGCTCAGCTTGTTAGCAGAGTTTCCCCCTCCCTTCTTTCATCTTTCAGAACTTTGTTTTCAGAAGCTGAAGACCTAAGGACTGAGTATGGGAAAGTGAATGCAACGTGATTTCTAGCAGTTGATATTGTCCCTTTGTCATCACTAAAATGCTCATCTAGAAAAGCTTTGAATGATGAATGAAAAAAAAACAAACAAAACCAAGCAGAAAATGTAGTCTGCTTCTTTATCCCTGATCTTAAATAAAGCCGAAGTTTGGGGATTAACTAGAGGTAACTGCAGATGATTTTTTTTTCTTGCAACAGTAGTCCAGTTAAAACACCTGGCATGTGTTGATGATATAAAAACATTCTGCAAGATAGAATATTTTTTGTAATCTGGTGAATGTCCCTTCATAGCAAGTATATTCAGTTTACGTTGATGCGAACCAGGGGCTCTTTGACTTTAAAGCACAAAGAGTTTTACTACCTTTGCAATAGTCATGGCCCTTCCACGATTTAAGCAGAACAATTCAGACTACTTGAAGTTCTTTTTCAGCTGTTCTTTGAATTAAGTGAACAGCATTATTAATCCAGCACTTCTGAGACTGCTGGAGCAGCACTTTGTCAGCTTCCTCAGACATGTTCATAGCAATCCCATTGATGGAGTCCTGGAATTGCTTTAACAGCAGACTGCAGTGCAACTGAAGATGTCTTGGAAAAAGGTTGTATTTTTTTCATATCTAAACAGTTAATTTCCAGACTGGGATTCTGTTCCAGTGCAGTGGCCTTTGGGGATTATTGATACACAGTGGAGAATGGTAAAGGGGACAAACATACTCAGCAACTGAAAATAAGATGAAGCCTTTTCCAGATAAATTCAGCACGTCTAAGATAGAAAGTTCCTACATTCAGTTTCTGAAGCAGTATTTTTGGTGCAAACATATTTTTGTGCTTCCTAGTGTATGTCTCTTTCCATACAAACATTATGGGGCCAGACCTCAAATCTCTTACACATACAAAGAACTCCTCAAATACATAATTCCAGAAACACTTAGTTCTTACTTACATAAGTAGGAACTAATTTGTAGGGTTTTGTTTGTTATCAAGAAAAATTTAAAACTTGAAGACTAGAATGTTAATTTACAGTTTTGCTTTGTTAGTCTTTTAATGTTTAGTTTCCTGAAAAGCAAGTAAAATTAATATTAACTACAACATGTTCAAACTTCATTTTTATTGATGTTTTCAATGCCAAGAGAAACTAAAATCAGGCTTCTTGTTAATTATTTATTGTCTTGGTTCAACCATGTGCTTTGCTCTGTGTAATAACTAGACAAAGGCCAGATATTTACCCTGCACAACTGGTGAGCTGAGGAGTACACAGAGAAAACCAAACAGCTGGGAAATCCCCAGAGGGAGCAAAATGTTAGGAAAGGGCTTGACAGAAACTTAATTCTTAGTATGAAATCTTGCTTATTTGGATTCTGTGGAAAAGTCAAAAAGCAAGTTTTGATAGATTTGGTTTGGTTGGTTATTCCTTGTACAGAAGGAGAACTATAAATTTAAAGTAAGAGGATCTATGAGATATTCTTCTTGCCTGACAATTTCAAAGAGTAAACAGAGGGTTTCTGATACATAGTGCCACCTTGGTGGATCAAAACCTGAAACCTGTACAGAAGTATGTCTTTTTGAATGTATGTTCTTGACCCTATTTTTTGTTCTTTCATCTTGACCTCTATGTGTCTCTGTTTTTAATCAGGTATCTAAGCGGCTGTACAGTATGGGCTGTTATGAAATCTCTCTGGGGGACACAATTGGTGTGGGGACTCCTGGAAGTATGAAAAGAATGTTGGAAGCTGTTATGAAAGAAATTCCTCTGAGTGCTCTTGCTGTTCACTGCCATGACACATATGGCCAGGCATTAGCCAATATCCTCACAGCCATACAGGTAACTCAGGTTCTCATTTCATAGATATGATAGTAGTAGTCTTAGTTTAATTCAAATGCACAATTTCAAAAAACTCCAGTCTTAAAGAAATTACTAGAAAAGGAAAGAAGCACTCAATAAACTTTCAGAAAGGATTGCTCACATGGTGGATTGTTCATAGGTATTATTGCTGTTGCTTTTGCAGGAAAATTTCAATCCTTATGTACTTACTAGCTTCACTTCCTTTCAAAACCACTGAGAAATAGTGGTGGTTATTATATTCCATTGATTTGGGATGAATGAGGGAGATAAAATATAATTTTTTTCTGATGTCTCAGATTCCACTTTTCTTAGGAACACCTGTATGTTCATTGTTCACTAAACTAAAATTTATATTTTACAGAGGTGTCTAAGTATAAAATAGAATAATGCATAATTACATCTTGATTTCAGACGGGTAAATATAAATTATTGGTAATTATGTGCACAGACAGTGGTCTAGATACTTTTATCACTGTTAACATGCCTTCAGTATGCTTTTCTGTTTATCAGTTTTACCTTCCAAATAAGACTGGCAACAACTTTATATTCTATTCAGTCTTGATTCAAATCTGTGGCTAAATAATCAGAAACAGTTAATTTCCATAATTCCATTTGTGTTTATATATTTTTAAGAATAGGACACAATACAAGAAACAGACTACAAGTTCTAATGTAGTTTTTGTAAAGATATAATTTTGAAAAATATCTTAATGTGTACATGTCCTGTCTTGTTAATTTGGCAGAGCTCATGTTATGTTGTTTAGAAATAACAGCAGTGTGTTAACAGTATATATAAGCAACAGTAGATACAAGCAAGAAGGAACAGGGAAATGTTTCAATATGTGAATCTCTGCAGGTATTTGATTAAATACTGAATTACAAAATCTGGTAAAAAGGGTTCTCACTTTTACTCACATTGTTCACTGTTGACCCTTACTCACTTCTACTGTTGCAAATGTGTCTGTGTGTACCATGGGATAAATAAACTGCTAATTTCACAGTTAGCTTCAGCTGCAGATGTAATAGCTAAAAGCAAGAAAACCCCTGAGCATGGGAGGAGTTCACCATGAAAATACTTGAAGCTTTGTTTTTCAAATCCTTCCTTAAAATACTTGCTGTCGTGGTGCCTACTAAACACTGAATGATGGCTATGCTTTGTTAACTTCGTTGTGATTCTTGTTTCAGGTTTACCTTCTGCTTCTGTCTTTTTATTTACTTCTTAAGTCAACTGTGTAAGAGTTAAAGGGGGAAAAAAGCTCTTACATACCTAATGTGCAGTTCAGGCTAATTAACATGTAAATTCAAGAGACCAGTAGACCTGAAAAATAACCCCAATGCAGCCTTCTCAGATTTCTGAGAAGCTCGGGGTTCTTGAGACCCACCAGAAAACTTCCCTATGTGCTCAAGTTCTGCTACAGAGCATGTCTAAAAGTGCAGAGCGTTTGGCTGAACTGAACTTGTCATAGATTTTGCCAGAAGTCCTTGATGAAGCAGGCATTACACAGTCTCTCTGACTGGCTTTCTGCAAGCAGCTCCTTGGCTCGCTCTGAGGTAGGTCCCCACGCTCTTGGATCCTCAAATGGGGCCGGTACATCACAACATCCTTTCCTGTCTCTGGTCAAAGAAATGAGGCAGCTAGCAGTGAATTATAGCTAAGCAATACTATTTCTAAAACAGGGCAACTTTAGAGGTCAGTTGGATGGTGAATTGCCCAAGCCAGTAGATCAGAACGCCCAGATCAGTTCTCACCCCTGGTGTTAGGCTTGCCTGTGCTCTTCTGTCTGCCAAAGAAACGTAAATGGGCAAAGTACTGGAGTAAAACACCTTGTCTTCAACTCAGCAGTTCTTTTCATAGATGACTCTCTACAGATGCAATTCCTTACCCTTCCTCCTTTATGGGTCTGTGCAACCGACATAGTATTTCATGAGGAGTGAAATTTGTTTGAGGGGTTATAGAAATAATGGCCTATGGTTATTGTTTGAAAACAGTTTTAAAGAAAATGAAAAAAAGTCTCCCAGATATGGGAGACCTGGTTACCCAGGCTGTGGTACTCAATGACATTTTGCCCCAGTCTTCACCAGCAGTTGCTCTAGACACACCACCCAAGTCACAGAAGGCAAAGGCAGGGACTGGGAGAATGAAGAACCGCTCACTGTAGGAGATGAAATTTGCAAACATCTAAGGAACCTGAAGGTGCACAAGTCCATGAGACCTGATGAGATACATCCGCAGGTCCTAAGGGAACTGGCAGATGAAGTTACTAAGCCACTATCCATCATATTTGAGAAGTCATGACAGTCCGGTAGAGATCCCACTGACTGGAAAAGGGGAAACATAACCCCCGTTTTTAAAAAAGAAAAAAGAAAAGACCTGGGGAACTGCAGTCCAATCAGTCTCACCTCTGTACCTGGCAAGATCGTGGAGGAGATCCTCCTGGAAACTACGCTAAGGCACATGGAAAATAAGGGGGTTATTAACGACAGCCAATATGACTTCACTAAGGGCAAATTGTGCCTGACAAATTTGGTGGATTTATACAACAGGCTTACAGTGTTGGTAGATAAGAGAAGAGCAATTGATGTCATCTGCCTGTCCTTCTGCAAAGCATTTGAAACTGTCCTGTACGACATTCTTGTCTCTAAATTGGAGAGACATGGATTTGATGGATGAATCATTTGGTGGATAAGGAATTGGCTGTATGTCTTCACTCAAAAAGTTGCAGTCAAGGGCCTGATGTCCAAGTGGAGACAAGTGATGAGTGGCACTACTCGGAGGCTGGTATTGGGATCTGCATTAATGTCTTTGTCAGCGACATGGACAGTAGGATTGAGTGCACCCTCAGCAAGTTTGCCAAAGACACCAAGCTGTGTGGTGCAGTCAACATGCTGGAGGGAACAGAGGGCATCCAGAGGGACCTTGACAGGCTGGAGAGCTGCACCCGTGCAAACGTCATGAAGTTCAACAAGGTCAAATGCAAGGTCCTGCACATGGGTTGGAGCAATCCCAAGCACAAATACAGGCTGAGTGCAGAATGGATTGAGGGCAGCCATGAAGAGAAGGACTTGGGGGTGTTGGTTGATGAGAAGCTCAACCTGACCCAGCAATGTGCGCTAACAACCCAGAAAGCCAATTGTGTCCTGGTCTGCATCAGAAGAAGCGTGAACCAGCAGGTCAAGGGAGGTGGTTCTCCCTTTCTGCTCCACTCTGGTGAGACCCCACCTGGAGTGCTGTGTCCAGCCCTGGGCCCTCAACATATGAAGGACATGGACCTCTTGGAGAAAGTCCAGAGGAGGGCAGTGAAGATGATCAGGGGGATGGATCACCTCTCCTATGAAGACAGGCTGATAGAATTGGGGTTGTTCAGCCTGGAGAAGAGAAGGCCCCGGGGATGGCTTACAGCAGCCTTCCAGTATCTGAAGGGGATCTACAAGAAAACTGGAGAGGGACTTCTTATGAGGGCATGTAGGCATACGACAAGGGGTAATGGCTTTTAACTGAAAGAGAGTAGATTTAGATTAGATATAAGGAAGAAATTATTCACTATGAGGGTGTTGAGGCACTGGAACAAGTTGCCCAGAGAAGTTGTGGGTGCCCCATCCCTGGAAGTGTTCAAGGCCAGGTTGGATGGGGCTTCAAGCAACCTGGTCTAGTGAAAGATGTCCCTGCCCATGGCAGGGATTTGGAACTAGATGATCTTTAAGGTCCCTTCCAATCTGTTCTATAATTCTGTGAACATTCAGCAGGCAAATTACACTCTTCTTAAGACACTGCAGACCGCAACCTCAGGCTGAGTACTCTTGTATTGTATGTTGTATTTCCTAAGAATTAATGAATGACAGCTGGAAAGCCACAAATCACTCTACACAAATTCAGGCATTGCTTCGATGTGAGAACTCCTAGGAGAGAATAGAGGTGCTGGTGATTCAGTAAGTGATTTTTTATACAGATCACATTGTTCCATACAGGATTATGCTACCCAGAATATTTTCTTTTGTTTGGGGCTGATCCAAAGTCATCTAGGACTGACAGGCTGTATCTGTATAAGAAATTAGCAGGGAAGTAGTCTTGTAATTTTAGTATTTGGTTTTATGTATGTTGTTTTAGCAAAAGGATAGGTAGTGAAAGATGGGAGAGAGATTAGCCAACTTTGAAAGGATAAGTATTTTTTAAGTTGTTGAAGTGAATAATATCGATAGAAAGTGCTGCCTAGAGGAAGGAAATTCACTTTCTTTTATGAAAATAATCTATGTAAAAATGTGAGGAACATGAAGTGATGCTTCAGAATTAAATATTAAACTTTCTGCCTCTTGGTTGACTGTTCTAATATTAAAATATCACAATATACAATTTACCAAAGAGACAAATTCAGAATATGGGAAGTGATGTGGCGATCTAGTTAGTGCAGGTGGTATTTTGAGTAAAATTGCATATGTGGGTTAGCTAATGTGACAAACACAAAATGTAGCTAAAAGAAGTAGTAAAACATTTATAGGAAATTGTTACAGACCTCCAAGGAAGGGTAAAAAGATGAGTCAGGAAACTTCTGTGCTGGAGAGGCCCGAGTAAGGTAGACCATTGATCTGGTGAGGTTTGAGTTACCTTGACAATTGACTCCCATATTGTGTACAGAAATGGGTAAGAAAGGGGAAGATTTTTAATGAAAGTGATCCCCAGCTCTTTTCTTGAATAGGTGGTGCAGTTGCCAAAAATAGCTTTGTCTGTTTTCATAGCAAATATATGAACATGAGAAAGAATATGCAAAGAGACACAGAGAAGTTCTCGCCAGCAGTGATACCTCAATGAATGAAACAATCACACGGTAATCCCATAGAACTTTATAAAATTCAAATTGCTATCATCATTCATTAATATCAACTGATCCCCACACTGCTGGGATCAACTCCTAACTTAGAGAAAACAAGCATAAGACTCCGGTGACTTAGGAAGCAAAGATTTTTAGCACCTTGTGTAATCATTTCCACCTTATTGGACACAATGAGATGAATTAGTTTGATGATTTGCTGAATGAAATTACTTTTTATTAGTACTTTCTTTGTCCAGAAAATAGGGATTTTGGACCATAAGCAGAATTTAGCAAGCCTAATTCCCTGCAAAGCACAATAATTCTGAGTTGTAGTGTAGTAGAACAGGTTGACACTTCTGTTATAGGGTAGGAAGACAGATAAGCAACCATGAAAAAGTGTGAAGCTTTGCATGTACTCATGCTAGACTTGAGCTAGGAATTTCTCATGTAGCAGTCAATATGAACTTTCTAGCTGAGAAAGGCAGTCCAGCCATATTTGTCTGTTGCTACACAAATAAAAAAATACTGAGTTTGTGGAGTTACGTAGCAATTGAGGAAATGAACCCGTATGTAGTGGGCTGCCAAAGTTCTTGCTTGAATATGTTAAATACCACTAGGATTTTGTTTTATTATCAGCAGTGTGCTTGGATACCCACTGCCTGGTAGTGAGATTATTTACATCTAAACTATTTTTTAACAGAGAAAAAATAGTTATGATGGTTTAGTTAAAATTTCAACACCGTACTGAAGACAGGTCTTCTTAAGCCAAGAGGGAGGTATTGTATGAAACTAATGAAGTACAGGAGTCAGGAACCATAACATCTTGGCTGGTCTTTTCCTGATTTGACGTGTCGCTGTGCACATCACTTTTCTTCAATGTTTTGTTTGTAAAACAGGAGCAAAGCTCATCTCTTAGTTTGTGAAATGCTAAAAAAATCTAAGAAGGAAAAGAATCTGACAACTAGAAGTTATATTTAGGTATATATATATAAATTTTTTTTTGAAATTGAAGTTTAGAATCTGAATAGATTCTAAGATTGGCATAGAATGTAATTTTGAGATTAAAAATGGTAAGGTATATGAATTGGCAAGTGACTCAAATCCATACACGCCCATTCAAATTATCTGAGTTCTGTAACACTCCATGTCCTTTCCCCTGCACAGCTGAGCACTCTGAAGAATTGATGTAGTATAACATGAGAATCAGAAAGACTTGTCATATGAAGCACGCACATACTTTGGGATCTTGAAAAAATGTTAATATTTTTTCATTCCTATTTTGAGAAATGTTTAGAAATTGAGAAGTTTCAGCAGACCTCCCAAGTTTACTTTCCTCTGCTGTTTACAAAGATGCGCTAGGAAACTGCGGAAGACTTGACAGAGTTCTCTAGAAAGTAATTTCCAGATTCAGATAGGGAACCATTAGGAAAAACACAGCTTGAGTGAGAATAGCTGTGCGGGATTCAGGAAGGGCTGGTCATGCTTCAGTATTTCACTGGAATCCTTTGAGACAGTCACTGCCAAAGGAGACAAAGAATATACAGTGGATATCATATGCTTTGATTTTTCAGAAAACAATTTACGGTGTTCTGTACTGGAAGTTAATATTAAGCCATGGAGGCATGTAATAGGTGGAAAGTTGGCTAAATGGCAGGAAACAAATGGAGTTATAAAACGGAATTTCGTCAAACTGGAAAGCACCTATTAGCAGGGTTGTGGAAGTACTAGCCTGTGGGTCTCAGGTTTTCCTGCTTAAATATATAACTTCAGCTACCATAATGCTCATGTTAAAGGCGATTGTTCTAACTTGCAGAAATTAAACTTTTGAAATTTTAGACTTCCATTGTGAGAAACAGGATAGCTAGCACAATTTATAAGTGTAAATCTGTCTAATATTCTAAAACACACAACAGAAAACATTTGGGAGCAAAAGTAAGAGTATAGCAAGACACATAATTTTAGGTAAAGCAAGATATTTATTACAGCATGCATGTCCTTTTACAAAAGGGTCTTTCTAGAGCTTCCTACGTTTGAAGTTCTCCAGGAACTGATTTATCCTAGACACCAGGTATTTTCTGGGTTTGAAAGTGTGAACACTACTTTGGCTAAAAGAGCCATTAACAATAACACAAAATTCTTTGGAAACCAAAATTTTGCTGTTTGTTTGTGGGTTTTTGTTTGTTTCCCATTATTCTCTTTTCCTCAAAGAAATGACATTACACTTTGGTAAAGCTAGCAATTAAAAAAATCAGTTGTTTGAGCTGAAGGAATAGTTGATACTAGGAAAGAAAAGACTGCATAGAATTGTTAGAGATTGAAAGCTGGCAAAACAGAGATGAATAAGACTGTATTTGAAAGCACATAAGTTAGAGGAAAATGGCAGGTGAATTGTGAAAAGGTCCCAGGCTGCAAGGTTTCTTGTGAAGAAGACTGAAAAAGAGGGTGTGCACTTTAGCAAAGTAGAAAAACACTTGTGTTTTATCAAATAATATTTCTGCTATGAGCAGTCAGCTAGTTACTTTTGTAAGTGAAAAAACATACTGCACAAATGACTAAATCAGACCTGCATATGGAAAGAAAATGAAAACATAGGCATTCATACCAAAAAATGAGAGATGTTTTCCAGGTTGGGTTTTTTTTTGTTTGTGGGTTTTTTTTTGTTTGGTTTGGTTTTTTGCTTTTGTTTGGCATTCTTTTGTTTGATTTGGTTTGGTTTGGTTTGCTTTTTTGTGGGCTTTTTTTTTTTGTTAATAACAACATGGACTGGTTTTGCATTGTTGTCTGTAATTTCAGCAAAATAAAAAAGCAAGCAAATAAACAGACATTACAACTCCTCTTTTCTTGGATCAGTACAAAAGAACCAGCAATTCTATTTTTATTGCTTTCTGCTGCTTTTTGCAGTATGTACATAGTATGCAATTTCTGAGGAGCTGGAAGTTTTGACCTTTCTCCCTGTGCTTCAGAAAAACTTCATAGTTTGATAGTTCACAAATAAATTCCTCATTGCTATTTCTACAACTGTTACACTATTACTAGAAAAAAAAATGTTTAAGCAGTAGACATTTTGTTTCAAGATTTTTATTTTTGAACTTTTTAGGACAGGAAAGGTAATATATTTGTCATTGTATATTGAAATAGCAGCCAGAGTTTCTGTGGCAAAGATGTATTTACATGCATATGCCAGTAGGTAGCCTGTATGTTTTATTTTCTTTCTTCATTTTTAAATGAAGTATATTGTAAATGATTAACAAATAATAGAAATTGGCATTGTTCTAGCTGCCTCTGATGTGATGATTGGATTTCAGAAGCTTTCAACTCTGGGTACTGAATCAACAAACCTCAAGTTTAAGTCTTTTTCAAGATACTAATCAGACCAAGAAATCCTTCATCAGTTGTAGATCATTCTCATCTCCAAATTCCCTCACTGTAGCCAACCTGGAATGGTAGACACAACTTCCCTTTGGCTTGAAATCGAACCTCAACTGTCTTTTAAAACATTTTTAAACATTTAATTTCTCATGCAAATCTATGAATTTCTCTTTATATCTCTGCAAGTTCATATAGATTTATCACCCTACTTCTAAATGAATTATGGATGGCGAAATCACTGCAGCAACTAGAGAAATAAAATCTGAAGTGGTTTTTGCTATCTATCTGTACTAATAACATTGAAGCTGTGGATTTATAGAAAGAATTAATTTGGCCCAAATATTCTATGCTCTTTGTGCTTATGCCCTCCTTGCCTACTTCTTTTTTTCTTGGAATGATGCTTTATTTTAGCTTCCTAATCACATCTTAAATGCTTTAATTTCTGAGTTTTCCATCCTCTAAATGATGTTCATGTACACATTTCATTCTTCAGTGTCAGTGGTATTTTCCAATTTCAGCTTCAGTGATCATTTTCTGATTTGTCAAACCTAGAAGCCTTAAGGCCATACTGATTTCGTTGGCCAGTACCTAAAAGGCATTCTGATGTTGCTTCCATTACTGTGTGTCTTTCTCTTCTTGTGAATGAACTTCTTCCAATGCAAAAATAAACAGATTCAGAGAATTTACTTGAAAATATTATTAAGTCTTCATTAGATTCTGTTCTGCTACATCATTCTTTAGTTGTTATATCTGGAACTATAATTTGTAAAAGGGAAAGTATTAGTATTAATACAACACAAGAACACAATTTTGTCTCATTTCGCTTTTTGCCAGCTAATAAGATGCTTGCAAAGTTGTGCTTGTAAACAAGACTCACACAAAATAGCGTAGAATACAGCTTATATGCAAACCCAGCAGATTATAGGCCCATTTGGGGATAATAGTCTGTACCTACTGCTGGTGTGCACCTCCCCACTCCTTTGTTCTCCTTTGTAATGCCTTTTTTTGCTGTTCTTTGCCTCCATCAATGCTTTAACAGAGTAAATACGCTGCTGGCAGCTTGCTGGCAAGAAGGGAGAATGACATGAATAGATATTCACCTAATCCTATATTTTCCCTGACACTTATGTTAATTTTTTCCTCTCTTTCAGTGTTTTCCTAGTCATTGTTTGATAGTTGTAAGTCTACATGGGCAGAGCAACAAGTCTTTTTACAGATCTCCTTTTATCATCCCAACTATGTCTTGTTTAACTTGACTATTTAAATGGCTAAGAGTCAGCATCATCCAGTTCTGAAGTGGACTGGGCAGTAATCCAGCTCTTTCTGTTAGAGACAGACATTCATTTTTTCGAACTACAAACAAATTACTTCCAAATGCTGGAAATGTAAGAAGGCTTTTCAGAAAAAGGTTTTCAGGTGTTTATAGAACAAATTAGTATAAAATGGTTTTCAAGATGCTAAGCCCAATTTAAAATAAATATTTAGTACTTTTAGGAGTTGTGAAAATATAGGACTAGAAAACTGGAGTCACTGATCTGTAGCATGCATAAAAAATGTGGTAAGGGAACACTGGTGTTAAATTCTCCACGCATTTTTCTATTGTGCCTCAACTGGATTGCATGCGTAAAAAAGGTAGTATTTGTTTGTTTTGTGTTTTTTTCTTTTTTTGGGGGGGGGAGGTTTGTTTGTTGACTTGTATTTTGTTGTTTTGTTTGTTTTGTGGGGCTTTTGGTTGTTTTTTGTGGTTTGTTTGTTGTGTGGGGGTTTTTTTTGTTTGTTTTTGTTTTTTTTTTTTTTACAGGAGGCTACATGGCTGGCTGTATAGTCATAACTGCCTGTAATAGCCAGAAATTGAACTGATAACTCTTATCTGACAACAGTTTTTTATTCAGTCCCTGAAAATCAGAGTCTAGATTATCAAGGTTACTGGAAAACGAAGTTTGTCCTTGGTCTGAAGGTTGTTTTTTTGTGCCTCATTCAGTATCACATAGCACCGTCTTATTCACAGAAAGACAAGCTAGTTCTTTGCAGCTGTTACCTGACCCTTTTGGTTTTATGGTGTCTTGCTTGTCTCTAACATACCTTCCAACTTGAGCAACAAACAAAATGGAATTTCCACAGGCAATGTCCTGCACAACTGACTCATCTCAGAACTGCTCCATCCTTGCAAGTCTGTCCCATTCTCCCTTCTCAGCACCGCACCCACCATTTTATTTCTTCACCAATTTCTATCTCATCGGCTGTCACATTAATTTTAGATATGAGACTGCATGTCTGAATAGACTTGGCACTCCTACAGTTGCTATATCAATCCTTTAAGGTGTTCCCAAGTGTCAGTACCCTCTGCACCTCTCTGGCACTAAGGCCAATTGATACGAAAAGCTCGCACCCATAAAATGAAATTTGTACCTTCCAGAACAAGGTTGGCACTTCCAGACTGCCAACAATAAATGGTGCTGGTTCCCAGCCTGTGCCAGGAGTTGTGTGGGGGAGCCAAAGCTGTGCCAGGGACTGTGGCAGGAGTTACACGCATTTAGTTTACTGGTCATGCGCTCTATGGCTAAGATGGGACTACCCACCTTGCATGTCCTTGATTCAAGGCATGTGAACTTGAGGAATTTATCACTGTTTACTAGTATGGCCTGTTTAAAAGTGTGTTTAAGTTTGTTCTGAGACGCTAAACTATTTTAGTTAATTTTTTGTAGAGCACTGTACTTCAGGGCAGGTGTCTGCCCCACAGGATATCAGCTTGATTAGCACAAGATTGGTAGAGCTCTAAGCAGAGTGCCACAAGATCTGAATATGGAAGATGGTGACCAGTCTTTGTAACTGACATGACTAACATGCCAATGAAAATTAAATTTCTAATTCAGTACACCACAAAAATCAATGTCTGTATTTAAAAAATAGTCATCTAAAGTATGTTCTAGATTAATCCTAGGTTTATGTTCATTGAACCACCTGTTTGTTCCTGTGTTTAAGATGTAATTATGATGACGATTCTAGGATATACAGTTTTAGATACTTTTCGATCTAGAATGTATGAGTACGCCAGAAGTTGTGTATGTAGCTTTGTGTTTTCAGCTACTCTCCCTCTAGATTGACTGTGGTTAGGTCATATTCCTTTTTCTTTATTTTGAGCTTACATGCTGCACACTAAAAGGTATATGGTTCAGTGACAGAAATAACATACAGTATTTCAACATAATTTTAAAAACAATTTTGAAAGAAAAAATTCAAATGTTTGGTGAGAGTACAATTATTTAAGTACTTTTAAAGAGAGGATTTTATTCAGGATTTAATTCTTCATTCAGTTTTCATGGTATTTTGAAAATAAATTATTTCTATAAGAGTTGCTTGACTTGTTTTTAGAAATTTTCCCAGTGATTGTATTGCACTTTAATCAGACTGTGAGTCGATATACATCAGCTAGAATAGGATAAATGGATTTTAGACACGTGTATTTTTCTGCTTGGTGGAAATGACTCCCCATGCTTTTTTACCCTGAAGTAGTTTTTCTTGAAGTTTAACAGCAAGTGTAAAATAAGGACAGAATCACAACAGTGCTTCCTACTTGAAAATGATTGTTTCTTTACCTTTTGTTATTTGTGAGTGTGTCTGTTCTAGTTTCTGCATGAAAAGAGGGTATTGCATGGACCCTGACTTTCAGACCCAAGCAAGGGTCAGAGAAGCTTGCCATGGCAGGAACAGTCCTGGGAAATCACAAATCCCAGTGTCTCCAGTAGGGAAGCGCAGTGTTTACAGGATGACGCTCCCTTCCTTTTTGGGCAGCTCTACAGACAGCTGTGCTGAGGGGGTGGAACTAAACCTCTGGCCATTCTTGCATATTTATGGCTGCTCAGACCCAGTTTTGTTAAAATCCAGCAAACAATGAAGGAGGGAGAGTTACTTCCTATTGTTGAGGTACATCGGATGGCTTTCAACAAGCTCTCAGGGTGTTTCCTAAGGTAAATTAAACTGCAGAAAATCCAGAGATAACAATGATGAGACAGACTGGAGTTCCTGCACTCACTCCAAATGAGTGAATTGGGTGGATCCTTGTAGCTGTATGAGAACAGTGACCATGTGCATAAGTGTAATAAGTTGAAGATGACTCTTCAGTTAAGGCAGAAACCAAAGGTGATGTAGTTCTTCAAGTATGACAATCATCTTTTCTTTCTGGGCTGTGCAGAAGCAACACTGAGCCAGTCTCCTGAGTCAATTCATTTGTCATTTATCTTTTCTTTTTCTTTTGAAATATTGCAGTATAAATTGAAACAGCCGGACTTTCAAAATAAAAAACCTTTTTGAACATTTTAAAAGATAAATGAATGATAGTTTTATAAACTCAGTAATTTTTGCAAGCTTGCATATTTTCCTGTTTACTTAATTTTTTCCTCCTTTGTTGCTTAGTGCAAGTACTATATGGTGACAGATTGTCAGAGGCAAATTATGTGAGTTGCTTAACACAGAGTCCTTTCAAATACATAAAGCAACCAATTATAGAAAGAAATATTTTTCTCTGATCTATGTTCATAACAGATTTTGCTTACACTAACAGCTGCAACAATAGGTAAGAATTTTTAATTTGATGCAGTATTTTTCCTCCATAGAATAAACTGATAGAACAAAATAAAATAGGCTTAGCAAGACAATATAATGTGCGCCTATAGCAAAATATGCTAAGTTGAATGCCCTTTTAAACAAAACAAATATTCTTCTTTCTTGTTGGCAGATAAATTGGATGAGTAATTAGCAACTGGCTTTTTTAAAAGTGGAATTTTAATCAGAATAAGGGAAAAATAGTTGTAAGACATTACATTTTGTGGTTCCTCACCTTAATGCTACCACTTAATTAGTCAGTGTTTTGGAAGGGAAGATTCTTTTGGGGGTATGTAATGTGATAAGGTATTGTAATTAGATGAATATTACAAAAATGATCCATTTATAATGGATAAACTGTCACACTTATTTTTAAAGTTTCCTGCATTATGATTAAAATTCTGGTGAAAACTCCAATAAAGATTCACTCTGCCTATAGTGTTTAAAAAGATGCCCTATTTGAGCACATCTACTTTGGTCACATTACTGTAATTATTAACTGTTTAAGCCCATCCTGGAATTCTACTCAAGACATTATGCTTTAGCACAAAATGTAAAAACACTACTTCCTTGAAATTATTCAGTTGAATGACTAAAACATATATTCCAGAGCTCTTAAAGGAAGGTTGCTCTTTGGTTCTGAATCGTTGCAGTAGACGCTATATATTCCAACAAGACCTTAGAGGTCCCATTTGTTAAATACATTTGTCTGAGTCTTGAATCAAATTAAGCATGTGCATAGCTGTTTGCAAGTTCAGGGGCTATTTAGTGAGAATGAATTGTAAGAAAAAATGTACTGATAGAAATAATATACTTTGTTGTTGTTGTTTTTATTGTTGTTGCGAGAGATGAAAAGGGAATAATCAAATTGAAATAAACCAGAAATATCTAATACTTTATTATACTGTAATGTCTACTGCAACACTGCCATAACTTTTTCTTAGCTAATTGGGAACCAAGTCTTTAGTTGCTCTAGAGAATGAGGTGTGCAAGAATGAATACTTTTGGTTTTGTTGTTCGGTTTTCTTCTACAGTTTTTGGCTTTTGTTTTCTTTGCAATAATTTTCAGAACACAGACACCAGTGAAGAAAAAAAGAAACAGTGTAACTACTGTAAATATTTTATAAAATGTCCATCTGAAGCCCTTCAACCTCTGGTAATTAGAGGCCACACTGTGGAGATTGACAGGGTAAATTACCAGTGAATGTTTACACAACAAAACATATGCCCAGTACAATATCCTACACTGATGTTACTGAAACCAGAGTCCGGAAATGTACAGTGGAAACAAGACGTGGTACTTTTCTTGTGCCAACACAAACAGCAATTACAGCACAGTGTGTGAGAAGTCATAAGAAATACTACTGCATATCAGTAGTTCAACAAAGTCAGCACTTTTGTGTAATTGCAGGGGAAAAGGGCTGAAAAACATTACAGATCTCAGCAAGAAATGGCCCTTTATACTTTTAAACTGATCCTTGATAAAACAATGCCGGGGTCATGAGAAGGCTACTCTGCCAATTTTGCTTCACTGTGGGATCCATTGACATCTGGCTGAGCTGCGGAAGCTGGAAAACTTCTTTAATATTCTCTTGACAGTAAAATGGACATGTGGAAAACATTCTAATCTGTTAATCTTTAGTGCTCCTGAAGAAAAAGGACATTTGGCCTTATACTTTGTGATGATAAATATTAAGTCTCCAGTTCTAGCTGTAAATAAGTTAAAAGCATGTGAATGGAGAATGCAGTTCTTATTTTCCAAATACGGGAGAAGATGGATATGCACCTGTGTAATCAAGATGATGTAATAAATGCCAGGAGGTTTTTTTCTAAGGGCAGTTTACCATACATCTTGGCAATCCACTTTATGCTGAATATGTTTTGTCAATGAATATTAGGGAGTGGAATCTCTAAAATCCTTACATCCTGTGTACTAAAATAGAATATAGTATTGTTTCACTCAGGGGATTATGAAAATAGAATTAAGACATATTCAAAATAGTAGTTACGTCTGAACAAAAAGTGCAGCTTTTTATTTAATAGCATTAACTGTGCAAATTATATTTGGCCTGGAGTTTAAATCTAATAAGGAGTAATAAGGAATGATGGAGATATACATCTGTTCATCTTGAGATAGGATGCACAATTCTTCATTTCTTTTGTGAGATATATCTCCAGAAATGACAAGAGGAATGCCTCACAGTAGAAAATAACTACTATGAGCATATACCATGTATTGTAAGTAAGAAGAACATATTGTGTATATTAATATAAAATGCAAAAGATCCCATGATTATGGAAAAACTAAACTATAATTCAAAATTCTGCACATCCTTGCAGTACATTTTGGATTAATCTGAACAACTAAACCAATGCATAAAGATAACTTTTTTGTGCACTTGATGAAAGTTGAAGTGATTTCCCAGTTCTAAATAGCAAATTATATCATTATAAAACATGTGCCCTGTTGGAAATGTGTGACTTCCTTTAGAAAATTCCAAGTGTCATCGTTTGCAAAGTAAACCTCAGGAATTAACAGAGCCTTTGCACATTTTTTTTCTTCCCCTCAGAGAGAATGAAAAGCCTAACAGCTGTTAAAAAGGTAAAAACAGACTTTTGTTTTCTGATGCAATCAGGTCCTTTTCCTTCTGCCCGCTTGTTGGTAAATTCTGATATTTCATTGTTATTAACACCTACAGGAGGAATCAAATCTGTGAACTCCAGCTGCAGGTTAGAACTGCTACTGCTGCTACTACTGATACAGTCTTCAAATCCATGCCTTTGTTCAAGCAAGCTTCCAATGAATAATGATTTCTGTAATGTAAGAATTACTCCAATCCACTTTTATACAGCAGAGGAGTTTCAAGAGATCTGGGCCTGTATAAAATACTGGACTTTTCTAAAAAGTTAAACTGTGCTGCTAGGGCTTTAAATCTGGCTGTTGCATAAGGTGATAGAATGTGCAGCAAACTGATTAAAAAGTGGAGGGGCAAAGATGTAGTTAGGTAGGGGTAGGTTTCTCAGGGGTGTGCACAGAACTCACCACCATCCTGGTGCTTCGCAAGTAGCTGAAAAGTTAAGCTTCAGCAAGATCTTCTGTGTAGATGTTGCCATGTGTTTGTGAATCACAGTACAATTTGGGTCTCAAATGAGAAAGAATCATAGGCAGGAGTTTAGAGGTTCACTGCCTGGGTGTCCCACATCACCCAATAGTTAGGACATTTATTTAGAAGGAAGGTAAAGAAAACCAAACTCCAGTTAGGGTAACATCACTGCTGGTCTATTGGGTATGTTTTTGTTTGGATGCATGTGGGTTTTTTCTTTTGCTCTGCTGCTGGATCTGCTCCATTTCGAAGTTAGCTAAATCTTCCTGGGATGGTTACTGAGAGGAAAAAAACAATTACTCTAGCCTAGCTTGATTCCTGTTAAATTGGTGAAATGGGAAAGAAAAAGTTATAGTAGTTACAACAATAAGCCCAGCAACTTTCTGGAAAGCATAGGTGCTGACATCAGAGGAAAAGCCTTGGAAGTATGAGATAAGAATAGTCATCTACTTTAAATTGTATTTTGCAATTTTGCTGGCAGATCATTTAATAGATTGTTACTGCCATCAGGTTTGGGATAGTAGCCAAAACCTTCAGCAGATGATCTTGTATGTGACAGACAAGGGAGACTTGGATTGAAGGATATTTGCCAACTGCTGCCTCACTCTGTGCATCACCACATCCAGGAGAAGTGTAGGTCTAGTTTTCAAGGTGCAAGTGGGAACAATACTAAAAGTCACTAATATCTGAAAAGGTCTTTTCACTCTAAATGTGGAAGCTTGTTATTCAGTTGAGATGGGAATCACTGAGTGAAGCTGAATTAGTTATGGTAGAAAATGTCCTTGTTCTGGAACTATCAGACACCAGTCTTAGCTACATGGAGGAAGACAGAGAGAAGGCATTCATTTCAGTCCCCTGCAGAACCTGTTAGAATTCCTGATGTCATGGTGGGGTCTGCTCCACCCACATTGATCCATTGAACTTCCCCAGCTTCCACTGCAAGGAGCCAGTGGTGATTTTCAGGCTTTGAAGACCACATGTGTTGTATGGGTGATCAGCCCCAGACAAGGAGCTGATATAATACTTCTGTAGGACTCCACAGCACATCTGGAGATGAGCCCGGGGGACACACAGGAGGTCTCCATTTTTGCTGTCTGGGTGGCAGGTGGGTGTGATTTCGGAGATAATACAGGGGATGAGAATCAAAACAAAGTGGGTTTTTTGGGTGAGTGGTGTTCCTGGCTCTAGGGGAGTCAGGTGCTGCTGTGGGAGGGCTCTGGCAGAATTGAAGTCAGATCGGATTTTCAATGCTGTTAACGTTTCGTTCCTTCAGATACCCTGATGCTGACCGACCATAAGTCTACCATGGAATGAAATAGTTCTGCTCTATTTTCCCAGCTTTCTTATAAACACCATAATTGCTACAAATTTATGTTATAAAAGCAGATGTCTTCTACCACCCACCTATTTTGTTTGCTCATATTGGTACAAGCTAGTGTCCTCTGCCACTTGGTGCATCATGCTGAAAGTGTTCCGTTTACACAAAGTGAGGAAAATTAAGACTTCCAGGAATAGTTTTGGCCACCCAGCTTAAGCTGCAGAGTGATTCAACAGAAATTGGTCTTATAGTAACTAGAAAGGTTGGGAGTTGGCAGAAGCTAACCAGGACCAAACAACAAGATCAAAAGAATTTGTAGTTTCTTTATAAGATATAGATACCAATAAAAAGGATACCTAAGAGAAATGAACTAGGTAATGTGTTCCATGAATGTCAGAAAAAGTAGTCTTTTCAGATGTTGTGATGCTTGGTTCAGATTTGCCATTTTCATTGATGGATTCACATGATCCACATTTGCCACAGGCACTTCAAATACTTGATCAGTGCCTTTCCCCAACTCTCTATAATAGCACTCTGTCCTTTTTCAATATTATAACTCACAGTGAAGTGCACTGCCTGCAGTCCACATCTCAAGCATTCATTTTTACCCATGGTTCCATTCTTCATTCAACTCATTCTCAGCTGACATCTCATAATTCAGCCTTTATGATAATTCAGCAATTTTATTTTAGTGGGTACACCTCTACTCCATTTATCCTCTGTGAGCCATCCCTTGCAAAATGAGGGGATTTGGTTTCTTCATGGAACCTCCAGTGCTAGCAGTTCCAAACATGCTTTCTCCAGTTCCAGCAAAATTTTCCTCTCCCAGAGCAAGCCTCACTAACACACATTTTTAGATCAGATTATTTCACAAGGTGTAGCAAGCAGACAGACCATTAAACCACCAGAGGTTTACTTGAGAGCAGCAACTTCTGCTGAAGAGCATCTGGGGCAATGAGTACTTACTTCAAATCAGCAGCAGCTGAACTGGGAAATCTGGCAATGCCCTGGGTTGCTTGGGGAGAGAAGGAAGGGCGACTGGAAAGTCATTCAGTGCTGTGATGATCATCGCATCTTCATGGGCTCCAAAAAGACCTTGAAATGTGTCTCCTGCTCCCCCTGCTGGTTTTATGATCCTTAGCAAGGGAGCAACTCAAATTATGTACACCACCAAACTGGTAAACCCCTATTGTCTTGTAAATAAAAATGAGTGCACATATTCAAAAAGGGAGCAAAATATGCCAGCGTAGGCAATACTAATAGTGATTTGTGACTATCTGCTTCCCAGTATTAATTTTGTCATGGCATAGGATTTTGATTAGGACTTTCTAAGCTTTTTAATATCTCAAAACCAGGCTCTCACTTTTAATGGCATCAATTCCCCTTAAACATCTATGAACATTCTCTGAAAAGCTGGTTCCACACCACAGATCTCAGCTGCTGGAGCCCACCAGTGAGAGGCTTTCTGTGCAGGTGATGCATTCTCAGCCAGAGACACAGATTTTCCAACTCAGTTTCAGAGCAATTGCTTCACAGCTCTTTGTCAAGGTTAAGGGAAGGAACACAGTCAGCTGCTGCTCGCTTGACCCTCAGGTGTTTTAACTACAAGGCTGACCAGTTCCTGACAAGGAGGTGGAACTTTCTTAAGCTTGTAACTGAGTCCAGACCATGTCATCTCTTAAAATCGGTATTTCTTCTGTGCCAAATCTGAGACTGCAAAGCTACAAGAATATCTTCAGGAAGCTCTTGTTAGAATTATTGAATATTAGCATAAAAATACCCTCATTTTTCTTCCCCAAAACTTGTTTTTGGAAGTGGCCAACGAATTTTTCACAAAGCTTTCCAAAACAATCCAGCCTGAGGCAGAGACAAGGCATGGAAAATGTAAGATCCAGCAGTTAAAGGCTGACAAAGTAATAAACAACTGGAAGTAGGGCCTTATGATGGAAAGTGTTAGGGAACTTTAACTCTACTTGTCATTGCCAGCTTTGCTTATAATAAATGTGTCAGTAGCAATATGAAAAGATATGTACAATAAGTTAAAGGAATGCTGTATTAACCTATTTTATGCAGCATGTCTGCCCACAAATTGCTCGCATCTCAGTATGTTTTGGGAGAAAAGGATTTTTTTTGGGAGGGGAAAGGGCTGAATGCATTAATTTTCTAACTAAATGAACTGGGAAATTACAGATTTTAATGTAACAGTGACACCCTGCGGTCAGTAGTGATGGAGTTTACTCTGAAAACTAGTGTTTTCTTTTGTGATGCATTAATCTGTAGCAAGACCACAGATAAAAATAAAGAAAGAAATGTAGTTAACTTTCTGGGCTTTCCACAGATGGATGTTGCTCCATTTTATTGCCTTATATGTAGAAATATATGCTTCTGATTGCTCAAATACTAAAATAATATTTATGTACACTTGTCTTATTGAAATAAAGGGGAGTGGCAAGCCTTGATTTTAGACAGCTTGATAATATAACTCACAGAAGGGTCTCTGTGGGGGCAGCCACTTTACAAAGTGTTGCTGACATAGTTATTTATGTTTCTATGATTATTTATATCTCTATAGGAGGAGTTTTCGCTGGGCGTACCAGGTGGTGGTGGGTGGCAGCCTGATGCCCAAGGCCAGGACCACCCCCAGCAGAGCCAGCCCGCACTGGCAGGGCTGCAGGACCGAGCAGTTGGCAGCGTTAGTCCCGTGCTGCTGTGCTGTGTGCACGGTCTGACCTAATGTGCGTAGCAACTCCTTTTGCTTCTTCCTCCCTACCACCTCCCTTCCTTGAGTAAATGCTGAGCTACTATACTGATACCTTTTCATATATATGCACACCTATCTTTGAGGCACCATGGTACTGAACTTTACAGTGCTGTGGCCTCTAAACTTTCTGGCACAACAGATTTTTTCCTATTGGATACCTGTTTTATGCATACCTGGAATCCTTGATATTATAGTTTCAAAATCTCACCTTTAAAAAAAAATTCCCAGTTTATGAGAGACCTGGTTTATAGTTTCTGGTGTATACCTAATACATCCCTGGAGTTACTGCCGCTGATCTTGCCATTTTTTAAAAAGGGACAAAGTTAATTTTCTGTCAGACAAAGCCAGGTTTAAAGATCAGTAAGGAAGGAGACCGACTGTCCCAACAAGAAGTTATGGGGAGGTAGTAAAGCAAACTGAGAAACACAAAGCATTTATTATTCAGTGGCAATAATGATTTCCTGTTAAAACTGGCTATTTGACAAAGGTGATGAATTTAATTCCTTGCTCTCTCATTGGGGAATTAGGAAGTTAGCACAGGACAGGAGCAAAAAATCTTCTGCCTCTAGAGAGTAAGCTAAAGCTAGCCAAAGCCAAAGTTTGGAAGGTGTTCAGGAACCAGTGTCAGTGATTATCAAAATTCTGCAAGTGTCAAAAAAGATTGGAGCACTGAAGTTGTCCTGGAATCCAAGCTGTTGTTCACCCCCCACGCACGTCCAGACGTGAGCAGCTCAGTGAGTGCTCGTCTAGGACATACTCTACAAAATAGCTACAGTGCAACTTCCCATGAATCTCAGCACAATTTAGTGCCTGTCAGGAAGCAACAACGAAACTGTGGGCTTTTTAAAGATCTCATATTGACAGTGAATGTTTTGCAGGCTCAGATTGTTGAAAGGCTTGAACCTCATTATCTCTTTAAAAAGCCTGAAAAATATTAGACATGTGATGAAGAGGCCTTGTTTTACACATTATGTCAATTTTTAGCTTTTCTTTTAGAGCCCCTTATACTTTTAATGGCTGCAAAAGCAAAACAGCTTCATAGCTGCTCAAACTTGCAGAGAAGTTATTTATTAGGTGCTATTTCAGACTCTGTGCTTGGACAGGCTGTGCTGTAATATTAACCTCCAAATTAGTTAGTAGTGCTGCGAAGGATGTTTTCCAACATCTGTTTTTAGCACTGTTAGAATGGAGCTTGGAATATGGATTATTTAAGGACTTTTTCAATGGGGCCACACTGGAGATGAACTGCAGATTCTGCATACAAATCAGAAAGCACATTATGTTTGCCTGTACCATATGCAAGACCTGACAGAAGCAGCAGAGCCTGCTGCTGAACGAGCAGTATGTTGCAGCTGACATCTTATCTGAAGTACTGTGAAGAAAACTTCAAAGGACAATATCTTAAAGGCAAAGACACCCACTCATTGCATATTAAGAGCACTGATTTGAAGACATGTCAGATTTGGAGGTCAATCAGAGCTGCTGTGTTGTGTACACCATGTCAAGACCTTGTCAACAACTGACTGAATGTTAAAATGGCAAATCCATCCTGATGCAGATACCATTAGAGAGACATAAACATGTTTATATACTGTTTCTGGGAATTAATGATTTAACTGTCCTGTACTAGGATGAAGGCTGCCACACCGAGGATGTTACCAATGTAAAGCTGTGGCTAGACTTTCTCCTTTTTCTGTTTAGCCAGCATAGTTGATGGTTTAAAAGACAGAGCAATTATCCCTGTTGGTCATCTGGAGGTTTCTAGTCTCATGGCTTACCCAGCAGAAGACATCATTTTTTATGGTCTTGCATGTACGATAGACTAAAATGACTGAGCTCACTCCAGTTTCCAGTAGAGGAAGTTTGAATTAACTCAGATGAGGCTGCCCAAGAGTACCAGGATGTGCTTAGACAAAGATATGTATTTTATCTTACCTTTATGTTGCTGTGGTATCCCATACCCCTCCACATATTCAGAAACACTTTGAACAAGCAATATTAAGCAACATGTACCGCGGTGTTATGAGACTTGCACTGCAAATGCACAATTATGGTGGCATCACAAGTATTTGTTCAAGTGTATCAAGAAATTTATATCCAGTGCCTTTAGAAGACACAGCCTTTTAAAGCTGGCAGTACAGTGTTTCTTTTTTTTTATTTTTTTTTTTTTTTTCTCACGGTGAGAACCCTATGAAGCATGGGAGCAGGCTACTGAGCGATATAAGCGACAACCCACAGGGGCAGGCTCTCCCAGCTTTGAACTGGAAAACTTTTCTGGTGGTTTTCAGGTGCCACTTTAATTGTGACTAAATACAGTCTAGTTACTGTTTTTCCCATTCTTGCATAAGGGTGAGCATTTCATGAGATAATTCACTGGGGTTAGAAACTGACTGCTTATATGTTAATAAAGCTATTTCTGATTCTGTTGCTCTTCCCTGGGAGTGTGGCAGCTGCGAAGTAGCTCAGCACATTATTTGCCTATAGCTTTTATCCCCATGTAAAACTTACAGACAGTAAGTACATCTAGAAGAATACTCTAGCAGTTATGACATAACCTGACAGCTGGCAGGGGACTCCATGAAGGACACTTTATTCTTCCTTTTCATCCCTGAAACAATCCTTTCTGATGGAAATCTTAAAGTCAGCCTGAAAGAGCAGGCATGGTAGTGGGATGCAGGCTTGTGTCGTACCAGCACTTCTCTATGTTAGTCTCCCTTTTCTCTTCCCTAGACCTTCACTGTACCAGTCGTCTTTTCACTAAGGGGCCTTAGGTGTGTTTCTGCAGGGCCACTTGCAAGCCCAACAGATGCCACTGTGGAGCTTGAAGGAATGACTTCCAGAGTAAATGTATGAATCTTAGCAACTAGCGCAAGAAGAGACAGAATTTCTAGTTGAAAACTATCATAAACGCATATCCTCTATGTATTGGACACAGATGTGTTGTATAACACATTTTCTGACCGGTGGGTTACACAAACAAAGTGTGTGACAAGTGGCTGAAATGTGAAACATGTACTTTGGTGATTCACTCCATAATTCACAGATTAGCATACTTTAAAGTACAATATCCCTTCTTAGAGAGTCTCATTGTGTGTACAACATTAAACAGTACTGTCTTGCCTGTCAAGGTTGTGCAGCTCAGCTCCTTTGAGGTCTTTATTACAGCCTTTGAGCAGCTACCTAGCTCAAGATGATGTTCTCTGCCTGAGAATAGGACCTGAGACAATGCTTCATTTGATTATTCTTTTATTATTGCCCTCCAGAAATGTTGATACTTCAAAGAGTCTGTAAGGCCAATGATAAAACTGTGGAAAGCACTGTTAAAACTAGAAGCAAATACAAAAAACATTAGGGAAGTTTATTTCAGAACTAAAAAAAAAAAACCACTGATGGGTATATTTGGAAAGGGGACTTGGCAACTGCAAAATGTAGAACATAATTTTTTGCCTCACTTGCCAACCAGTTGTATTTGTGGCTGTGAAGGAGAAGCTCAGGCTCCCAGTCTGACCTACGGGGACAGAAAGATCCCTCAGGAGACCAACAGAAATCAGATTGTTGGGCAGTTTGGCCTCTAAGCTGATCTTACTGACTTGCAAATGTGAGTAACAGGCTTGGTTTAAACTCCGAATCTCTCCGGACTCAAAGCCAGGGTGTTGAAAACCACAGGAACTTCTGTCCTTTTTTTGAGCTGTGATTGTACCCTGATTCTGTCTGCCTGACTTCTAAACTTCTGGTGTTATGTCTCCCTAAATTAGCCCTAGAGGGAGGAAAACCCTCTAGTGTGCTTAAGGTAGAGAGAAACTGGTGTCTTTGAAGATCTGATGACCTGTCTGCCTAATGTCATTGCCTGCTTCTTATTATCTCTAGAGCCTGGCTGCCTCTAAAGACATCTAATCTTCTTCAAGGGGAAGTCTGAAGAGTTTTCTCTAACAAAGGAGACCCAGTGTCCTGGATCACATACCTAACATGTTAAAACAGAAAAAAATGCTTCCCAATTTCAGCTTTATTTTAAAATCTAGTCACAGGAAGGAGAGGGTTGGGGAGCTCATTAAACAAGTCAGTGGAATTCACAGGATATTTTACTTTCCCTCCCTGACCAATCTCCCCTGGAGGGCTTTATCCCATAGGAAATTTAGTATTATCTGTGGGGCAGAGCTGGTAACTGATTTACTATCAGGAGAGACAAGGAGCTTGGATGTAGTAGAAAGAAAATAAAAATGAGAGAATCATGAATTTATGACAGCTGGCTGTGTTTTTAAGTCTTAATTTAAGTGAGAAAGCTTTACACTGTGCATGAAGTTCTCCCTTAAAAATATTCAAAGTTTGGAACCTATATCTATGGAGAACATCCATGATATCCAAGTTATTCAGTTATTCTAAGCATCTTAAAAACTAGGCTTCTGAATGCTGCTGCAGGACTGTGCTAGGGTGTGAAATTTGCTATTTTTGGGGGTCGTGTTTTCTTCTAGACTGGTGAATATGATAAACAATGGGTCAGACTCACCAGGATATAGTTCTTTTATTTCCAGTTGATTTAAACTCATGAACTCTTTAACAGATCTGGCAAAATTTAATTCTGCCTTACATTGTTGTGTTCAATTTGGGTGAAAATACATCGTAGTCTTCCTCTAAGACAAGAATTAAAAAATTATTTACATAGTGGTTTCATGAGGAAAAAGAATGAGAGAAAATGCTAGGAGGGAACTTCTTTGTAGAAGAATAGCCATTAATACAAAACACATTTTAGAGGGTAGATGTCCCAAAATCTTTTGGATGACACATAAATCAGATGCTAATATTAAGACTTCCAACTTGCAAAGACTTACAAATATACTTAACATTACACATTTGAATAAAATTATTGATTGTCTTTGGTTGCATGTAAGCCTTTGCAGGAACAGATGTAGGCTACTTAAAACCATGTACAGAGATAAAGAGAGAAAAGACATAAAACTCTGGCTCTAGAAGAGCAATCATGTTATCTGCCAAAATCATATGTAATGGACCATTAGTTCTCTCTTCCATATCCTGTGTTTAAAAAGTCTTCCCTTATAAAGCCGTTATAAGGAATTTTCTCTGAGAAAAATACCCATTTGTGCAGAAAAGTGTATTTTATCCATGGTAACTAAAATATATAACCTGCTATTTCTGAATAATTATGAATAATACTCTCTGCTGATGTTGCATTTTTGTGTTGTTATCTTCCAGATGGGAGTCGCTGTAGTAGATTCATCAGTTGCAGGACTGGGTGGCTGTCCCTATGCAAAAGGTGCTACTGGAAATGTAGCCACAGAGGATGTGATATACATGCTTCATGGTCTGGGGATCAATACAGTAAGATATTTTTACTTTCTAATTAAGACTTTAAGGAAAAAAAATATATTTTTCTAGAAAACATACAATACTTACCTAACAGTTACTTGTGCTGTACATTAAAACATTGGGAGCAAATAGTAGTTTTTGCGAACTCAGTGCTTTAATTATGTTGTCTTTACTAGCAATTTAGAGTAGAACTGGTTTGCATATTTGACAGGAATTTGAATGACCCCCCTTTCGCTACCTAAAACTATGAGTAGCTCAGTAGCAAGTGCTTTGAGTCACAGCTTGGCCTCAGTAACCACAAAAATTTCGGTGCTGTGTACATTGCCCCAGAAGGCTGATCAGCTCTACAGTGGAAAGACTGAGTATATGTCAGCTTTTTTCACAGAGCTTTGGATTTGGTTCATAGTTCTCAATAAGTTTTTCTCATTTTTTCTGGCTCTGAAGTAGAAAAAAATTGTGGTGTTCAGAGCTCAGGCACAGGCCATCGCTATTTCTCAGGTACCCACTTAATATATTTCAAAATTGTTCAAAATCTGTTACTGGCTAGCAGGCTTCACAGTCACTTTTATTTCCACCCCTGTTCTTGGAGGAGAGGAGAAAGCATCTTATCTACGCTGAACTGCACTTTAAAGTACCTTGCCAGTGAGCACCCACACTTCACAAGCACACATGTAGTATCCCTGGCTTGGCTGGCATGTTAATTATTCTGTATTTCTGGGAACAAACTAATGCTGCCTTCTCTGAAGAATGTGCTCTTTGCTCTTACCGTTGGTCATCATTGTTCTGGAAATGTGGCTTAATCAGTTTGTACTAACTCAAGCAATATGACTTTACCTTTAACTTAGACATAGACTTTGAGAGTCAAGCTCAAAGAAGAAAATATAAGGAGCTGCCAAAACTGTAACATGTATTTAAACTACTGCAGAAAGAAATTGAAAAGCCTGATGTCTGGAATACAACTACTTCAGTTACTGGGGAACTTATTACTTGTCTGTGGGTTACAGTTCAGCGTGGCACACACGCTGAAAGAGCTCCTTGACGTGAAAGGGTCATGGAACTTGTTTCTGAACAGTACAAATAAAAATAGCCTGATTAAATGAAATATACCTTGTTCCAAGCTTCTTAATAAGATTTATTAATCTATTAATGATCTGGTGTCCAAACAGCAATCTTGCTTTCCTAAAGTTTGATACCAAATCCCGCAGAGATGAAAAACTCACCATCAAACAATTAGTTTTCCTTTAAAAAAAAATAGATTATACAATAGAAAAACACAAAGCTTTGCTTCTTGACCCTTTTCTGGCCCATTAAGAAAAGAGTAGTTTACTGGGTGAGAGACACAGAGCCTCAACATTATTACCTTAATAGATGAGCTTTGGTCTCTGCAGTGTTGGTTTGTTCTGGTACCATGGCCAATTCTGTAAAATCATTATGGCGAAAATCTATTAATATGGCCCTTTTTGTGTAATGGCACCAAATGAAATTATAATTACTAATGCTGTTCATTTGCAAGGACCACTTTCTCATGTTTCTCTCAGCTATGCACTAAAGCTTTCATTTTGTTGACTGAAGTCATCTAAAGTGTCAGCCAAAGGATGGACAGTATTAAGAACACATTATTGAGTTCAGATTGACGAGGTACATCAAAATAATAATTAATGCTTGTTCTATACTGTTCTTAAGAACATGTAACCAAGAAATTATGCGTGAAATGAATCTCTAGCAGGCTAAATGTGAAATAATGTTCTAGCAGAGCCCATCTATGAAGAGATTTTTTGGCTGTGCCACGGTAATGGATAGTTAATTACGTCATAGATCATTAATGCTTATGGAAATTTGTAGGAAGGCATGTACTTTCTATAAAAACAGTGTCTATATAGTTCTTATGTAAGTACAGTATTAGTATTTGTACTTATGATGCCTTCAAAGTGCTTGGCAAGCAATAAGCCTTTCTGAGAAGCAACTAAGTACTGTTAGCCTCACATTACTGACACCAAAACTGAAATTCAGAGAGATAATAGACTTCGTATTTATAAATGCTGAATGAGAACTGATTAATTGGAATCAATGGGAGCTAAAGGACTTTGCCTTCTGGCAGAACATTTTCTGACTTAAGGCACTTATCCACATTCGTATAGACTATTGGAGGTAATTGTGTTTCATGATGTCGTTCCTTGGTGTCAAGGAATAATTCTGGATATATGGAGTGGTTACCAAGTACACTTAAGTACATTTCTGAGTATCTGTCTGAAGACATATTATTTTGACTCAACAGCCTTACAAACACTTGTCACTGCTCTTTCCCATCCCCATCTGCGAGTCATGCTTGTGAATGCTGGGTTTTGTGCCCTCATGGTAATCCTCTTTGATTCACAACACTTACATAAAAAAGATAATATAAAAGGCAATATGCTTGTATTCCATTCAATTAATGTAAACTGTGAACATATGTTTCTTATCAACACATATCACATTATACAGTGTTACAGTGCTGAAAATGTGTATTTTGTATAATCTGTGGGGTTATTTTGCCGTCTTCCATAATCTAGCTACCAAGTATGTCTATAGTGGTATGTTTCACATTTCTTCCTAGTAAAAAAGCACAGATGCTCTAAGAATTTTTTAGATTTTGTTATGTGCAATAGCACTCTACAAACTATGCGTAAGTAATAACCAATAAAGGATAAACAGAATGAGCTGAAATCGCCCTTGTTATAACTCTATTAAAATGAGACAGTTATAAAATGAGGAATTTGAACAATATGTTTAGATGGTTCTATATGCTAGAGCTAATTGAAACTTTGAAGCATTTTTTAATTCAAATTTAAAATGTTTTTGATTACATTTTCCTGAAGTAATTTCTATTCTCATTAACAGTTTTCAGCAGTTCGAAGAATGAAAAAGGCAGAGTTTACTGTAGAACACAGATAGAAGTGCTAGATCCAACTAAAGGATTAAGCATCTAAATCAGGTCTTGGTCTGAACTTTAGTGCATAAATCCATAAGTATTATGAAAGTGTATTTTTGATGCAACACATCTTGTACACTTTAGTGTTGAGTGACACACTTCTTCCAGTTTTATGTGACTGCTCAGTGTACTGGTAGTTCAAAGTCCCCTTTCACATCCCTTCCACAGGAACTTTACTGGCTTCTAAATTCCAGTTTTTGGAGCAAGCACTTATGTCACTTATACGATATAACTCTAAAACTTTTACTAAGTAATCCAGGAGATTAATAATGAGTATTTTTTTCCTCCTTAATAAGTGATCTGATTTCTTTTTAGCAATCCAGCAGTACTGATATGTATCTTATGTTAGTTAAGAAAAGGTTGCTCAAGGAACATATTTTTAGCATGGACAGAACAAGCAGATGCAATTTTTTGCTCAGTCATGCTAGCAATGTAAATTGTAATTTTGCATTGAAAGGAACTTCCTCAAAAAGGAGATTGTCTTTATTCAAGAGAATACAGGACCCCGTCTTCCACTGATATCAGTTGCCAATACGAAGGTGTTTCTTCCATTTTCCTGAGCTGCAAATGGGATACTTCTAAAGATGAAGTTCCTTATTGCTGGGTGATAAATAAGTACAGCACATGTGTAGACACTGTATTTTTCTTCTAACTTCTTGCAGTTTTTTATTCCAGGCTTTTGAGTTTGAAATATATTAATGGAGTATTTGGTCCACTATTGTTAGCATAAGAAGTCATTCTCAAGTGGTAGAGCCTTCCAAAAAACTGGAAGCTGTGACTATTGTGTACATCACTGTAACTCCACTGATCTCCATTACTGACCTATCACATGAATCAGGACCTTTGTTTGCAAAAATTAGACCTGAAAGCAAAAAAGCGTGGGGTTTAAGCATTTTCAACATATGCATGTATTATTCTTAACATTTTTCATCTCTTTTTTAGGGAGTAAATCTTTATACAGTGATGGAAGCTGGAAACTTCATCTGTACAGCTTTGAACAAGAAAACAAACTCAAAGGTTGCACAAGCTTCCTTCAATACTGCAACGATCAATTGAATGGATTTTTTTGCGGCTTAATTACATTTGTCATCTACACTGACCAAGGACATTTATATCAAGAAAACAAATATAGGAAAACCATTTCAGCAAAGAATCAAAATAAAACCCATACATAACATTTTATTATGGGAAGAGTTATTGTACTGTACTGCCTTGTCAAGAATTGTATGACTTCTAAGTAAGAAATAAATGACTGTAGTACAGAACCCTGAGCTTGATACTTCTATAGATGGGGAAAATGTATAAACACCAAGACATTTTCCCCTGGTGTAGAATGAATTTTAGTGAATACATAGTTAATTTCTAATCAAGATGACTTTTAGAGCAGTACAAGTGTTTGCAGTAGCTTATGAGATCTTACACTGTGTGTGGCCATTATATTACGTGTTTTATTTATCTGAATCTTTACTTTTCATTTGTGAAGTCAGTTGTGTTATGAACATGGAGTCAAATCTGAATTCACCATAAGATTTTTTTTTAGCAATAGCACTTATTAATTTTTGTTCTGTTTAACATCTGTTACATATATGGATGACTTTCAATTGTTCCAAGACTTTGTGGTGAATGCCAGTCTGCCAGATCCTCCAAATCTAATGCAAATTATCTTATTTGTTACATATGTTAAATTGGTCGTAGTTGCTTTTTTTGTCTACTGTATTAAAACATGATTATATGAAGCAATTAAAACTTTACAAGGTTTTCAGCCATCGTTCAGGGTAGTAGTAGTATAGAAAAGACTAAATTTTTGTCTAAGGTCTCATCTAAAAATTTGATTTTTTATTCCATAGTCTATGAATTGACATTCTCACTTATGTAATGAATTTTTGAGAATAATAATATTCTGCTCAACTACATTACATGAAGGGTTCAACTTAGAGTTTTTCTTTGTGCTGTACCGATAGTGATACTGTACTTTTCAATGTCTTAGTTCATCAAGATGGCAGTGAACGGCATTGCAATTTTTAAGTCAACAATGAACAAATTCAAAGAGCCTTATCCTATATATAAAGTGTTCAAATGTGCCATGAAAATACTTTCATTTTTTCAGTCTAAAACATCAGTACTTTTATTGGTTAGTTGTGTAGGATCCTTCAGTAATTCTCTGTGTCCTTATCCCTGATTTTTTTTTTTCTGAAAATAGTCTGTCATAATGGAAGTCAAATACCCTGGACTATGATCTTTTTTCATATTCTTCATTTTCCTCCAGAATGTGAAAAACTGGGCAAAGGTAAGATAAGAGAAAGTAAAAGATAATATGTAAAGAATGAAAAGGCTGAATCATTTTTGTCTGGAATTCAACTTTGCCAAGTTACAGCTAAGTCTCAGCTTGCCTTTGAAACTGAACTTTTTCTGAGATCTGTTAGCTAGTCTTGTAGTTTAGAGTTGGCACAGCTTAAGAAAGTCAAACTTTGCATGGTAGGTAAATCAAAGCTATAAATTTCATATAAAACCTCTACCCTTTTTATACTGTAATGATAGTCAGAACTACTATAAACTACATTGTTTCTCTCTTACCATAAGAGTCAAAGAATAAGCAAAGAAATGTGTTCAAGTGATACAGGAAATATCTTACTTATACTAAATTACACCCCTTCTTGTGGTATCTCGTGAGAAGACTTTAATGTACCCTTAAAAACATGAACACCCTCATTTGCTTGCCCTTGTCTGGATGCATAGTTGGATCACCACAGAAAGTGCTCCAGCCTCATTTTCCCATGTTTCAGCTGGGGTTTCATTATTTTAGCAGCAACTGTGGCTCATATATCAAAACACGCAGTTTAATAAAACCGGGTCTTGAACCATTCACAGATTTTAAAATTCTGTGAAGAAGTGAGGAATCTACAGCAGTACTTAGGATGTACCTAGTCTAGTAACCAGTAGTTAAATCTAAAATAGTTGCCGGAATTGATGTCCTGAAGACTCCCAAATTCAGGTGCCATTTACCCCTGAAGGTGACTAACCACACTGTAATACTTTCTTGTTTAGCGATAAATTTTCCTCTTTAGTTTGTTTCTGTGCAGGCACAGAAGCTCATTTTGAGCTGAAAAGTGCTGTTCTCATGTAGGACCTGATGAGTGTTCTTCCAGCCAAGAACATGGGAGCATGTTTAACTGAGATGAGAAAGACTGAGGTTCTCACAGAGTGAAAGTGAAGTCACCCCATCAAAAAACATACTTGTGATGCAAACCACCTTTTAAATACTATCCCGAATGCTGGGCTAAACAACTGATCTGAGATTAGATTGATACTCGGCCTGAGGAGATTCAAATGCAGTTTTTGACAACTTAATCAATGGATCTAACCACAGGCTATATACAGAACTGAAAAAGAACTCATTTTCTAATAAATCTAGGTGAGTTAGTCCCACTGGGTAGGATGGAATTCAAAATTCCTGAGACCAGAAAGATCACAAGAAAAAAAAAGTCTCTGCAGCAGATAAGGTGCTTGTTTTTTTCCCTTGAAGATGGTGGTTAGAGCTTCAACTATAGGCCAAGTGAGGAAATGAACTGCTACTGTCCACCGTTTGGGTATGTATGGTAACTACAATATAGATAAAAGTGAGTGGTTTCACTACTACCACTGCAACTTTTGCATTAAATAAAATACCTATGTAGAGCTGTAGAATAAGAGACTCTGCTTCAGTTCTTTGAGAGTTCTAGACATTTAAGTTCCTAACTACCATGAAGGATTGCAAACTTTAGCACTAGGAAACTCTGGAGGAGTTTTCAGATATGCCTGTGTGTGTAGTGCATCCCAGGCTTCTCGGCATCTGGGCTGCCTTGTTTGTGATTCTGAGGGTCTTAACAGTCCCTATGCACTGAAACAGGGCACCTATTAAATCATGGGGATGAACAGCCTAAAATGCCTTGGTTCTTTTTTGGGTCTGTTTTAGAAACTACGTGGGAGCTTGTGGAGAGCCTTAAATGCAGGTCTGTTATTCTGTAACGATGTGAGCATTGGAAAAGATGAGCAGTCACATCTGGAGCCTGTGCTTTACCCTCACGTTCAGCTTCAACCACATAGTGAATTATAGTAATCCAGGGTGGAGGTCACAGACAAATAGATTGTTTGTCAGGATTGTTACAAGGGAGGAAGAAATGTAGAGCCAGATTCAAAAAAACCTGAATGTTTATGTGCCAAAAGTGCCACCTGGGATTAATTTAAGCCTGTGGGTCCAGGTCAGCAATCCCCACAAAATCCTTCTTTACTTGTAGTGTGACTGAGGATCCTGAGACATCTCATGTTCTCGCTACTAAAGTCTGTTAGGCACGTAAAGTGCTGCTGCTCTGCTTTCCTGGGCTGGCATCGTTTTGACTGTGTGGAGCATTTTAACACCTAATCTTTGGCTTCACAGAATAGGCATGTATTGCCCTTAAGATCAAGGGCTAATACAGTACCTCTGCAATGAGCATGCATCGCTCACACAGGCAACTTTGAGTTCAGCATAAAATAAAGCAGTCAGGACTACATCTCTTCGAAAATACAGCAAGAACTGTAAGTGGTGTGATGGTGCTGCTGCTCTCCAGTGCTTCCAAACTTCTAAATCGTTATGCTTATAGTCAGAGTGACCCACCACTAGGGATGCTTCCTCTTTTAGTCCCTCTCAGTGTCCCCCACTGAGGACACTGCTGTCACTTCACCCTGAAGTAACTCTCTGACTCTGGAAGGCTTGCATCCAGGTACTTGGCTTCCATGAGCAGCTGTTCCTATTGCTGTGTTGTTATAAAGATTATATGTATGTATGTTTGTTGAATGGTATCAAGAAACAGCATCAGAGTGCTGAATCTTGTGATCACACTGTTGGAATGTGGGGACGTGATGTCTCCTTGTCTGTTTTGCTGATAGTCCTCTGTAAATACTGAAAGAGGATGGGATAAGCTCTGAGAGCTTGCAGAAGTAGAGAAGGAATATGTATTGACTGAGTACTCTGAGTCTTATTGGAAACAAATTAGGTACTTACTTCTATACCTTGGAAACTTTCCTCTGTTGCTCTATATATCAAAGCCACTGCACAGATCTCACAGAATTACACAGAGATGGTTTTACCTGTGCCAGGGCAATGGAGAATGTATGCTGGATTTCCCAGGGCAGCCTTTGGTCTGTGCCCTGGTCTGAACCTGTGAAGGTTCAACAGCTGACCAATGTCATGTCACTGGAATTTTCTTCCATATTCCCACAGCAGTTTTTCCCATGTTGTTGGCATAGCTAGAAAGTTGAATACTGTCCTCTTTGGCCTGTCAAGATACTATGTTCTTCTAAGGGCACAGCTGGTGTGCTCTTTGGAGAAGCTGATCAGTTCTGTTAGTAATGGGCATAATTGTTGTTCGGTGCCTTTCATAAGATGGCAATGACATGGATGCCGTACATGGATAGTGCTACAGTCTTCCAGTAGCAGCTTGCTTTGTCGTTCAAACTTTTATGCATTAGGGCAACTTGGCTCTGGACCAGCACTTTAATGTTTCATTTTCATGTGTAATCAGAGTTTATGGAAAGAAGAAATGAATATTCTGGTCTTGTGAATAAGTCCAGAGAGGCTTTGCCTAATTTTCCTTTCTTAATAGCATCATTTGAGTTCATAAAATTTTATTATTGTAATAAGGAGTCACAAAATGAAGACTGCAAGTCTGCAAAGTAAAATTCCTGTGTTTGGGATCAGTGCTGTTGAAATAAAATACTTGTCTGAAGAGCTGTGTGAATGTATAAGATTTACCTGTTTTTTCATTGAGTTATCTTTAAGGGTTAGAAATATTGTTTAGTCACTGTGATACCTGAAGATGAGTATTCTCTGCCACTGAATTTGTCTATGATTTTTCAGATAGCCTTATGTTGTCTTTAATGATTGTGAAATATCTAGAGAACTGACTAAACAGAAGAATCAATCTGGAGAAATGAATGAGTGACACTTGCTTTCCAGTTCTTGATTTGCTGGTCAGTGCTTTTCTTTTGTTGTGCTATTTTTTTTAAGATCGTTTTTCTCTACGGTCCTGCTCTTAGGCAGTGTTGATATTCATTGCTGCAATAACACAGCAGGCAGAAGGACTACAGCCAAAGTCAACTTAGTCCTTTGAAACTGATGTCAAAGAGATGATCTGTCTGTTAAGGAATTGTCATGTACCCTCTTGGTTTAATGCATTTGTGATTTTGCAATATGTGTTAAAGCTGAAATAAAACCTGTCTCAGTGTTTGTTGAAACTGATATGCTCATGTATTACGCCAGATTCAGCAGCTCTCACTAACCAGCTCACACATACGGCATTAGCAAATACAAGCTGTCACTCTGACATGTATGCCTGTGTTGACTTTGTTACCTCGTAATCCATTTGGAGTGCATTTTCTTAGCATTACCTTTTTATCAGTTGCTCCTGTGTGCTTTTATAGCTGACAAATCTCTTCTAAGTTACTAGGGAAACACTTTTCCTCCATTAACTAAACATTAAAAGCTACAGCCAGGAGTGGAGGTAGGAGTCGAAAAATTAAATGAGGCATTATCTAACTTCAGATGTTTCACTGCAGTGTAGAAATCTGTTCCCCTTAAATGATGTCTAAGACCCCCTATACGCTTCATGGGAGACTGAATGACTTCAGCGTGTGGTCTGAAACATCAGTGTGTTGATCAGGGAACTTTCTTGGAAAAGTCAACAGTAAAATTCCCTGCCCCATGCTACTGTTAAAATGCCTCAACATGAGCTCAGTTACCTTTACCAGCCTGAATCCAACAGTATTTTCCCTGGCGGAAAGGCACCCACAATAATTTTTTTTTTAAATCACTGAATGGTGTTTACTCTTTTAAAGTGCCATCTTGGGGATGGTGTTGGTGCTGCTTCCATCCCTCTTCTGTGTTACTACCTTGACCTGATATCTAGCTCAGAGGACCTGGTTGCGATTCCCACAACAGCTTCATGAGGTTGAGCCCACACCTGTCTCTCCAAGCAGCCCATTCTCTCACCTCACAAAGAGGTGAGACAGCTGAGGAAAATCTTCCTTTTGAAGAATTCAGGACTCATTGTGCAAGACAGGAGAGGTGGAGACTTGGACTTTGCAGCCTTGTAGCTTCAATACTGCATGAGGAATAGCTAGTCCTGCACACTTGTCTCAAAAACTCTTTATACAGTTAATTTGAATCAATCTCTATATAAACTGCATAAGCAATCTTGAAAGAAAAACTTGAACCCAGTATGTCCCATTTCAGATGAGAGTGCTGTAAGGCCAACATTTATGCTTTCTCCCTCTGGCCCAATCAGTCTTCGTTTCTTCACTCTGCAATGTCCTAGTTCCTTACCCAAAATGATCCATGTCCTCGGAATCCCAAATTGTCAATGAGACTTAATTTTCCTCAGCTGGAAATTCGGTGCAGATGTCTTACTTCAGGGGAAAAGATTTTAATGATCAGGCTGTTACAAAGATACTACTTCTTTCATCACAAAACTGTTCATGAAGCAATTAGAAGAGTCTAATCAGAAACATTTGAATACAGATCAACCCAGCAGAAATTCCTTTATTTAATAATTAATGCCTAGATACAATTGACAAAATACAGTGTCACTAGGAAATCAGAACAATACATTTTACGTGTATAATGGAGGAAATTTATTTTTCCCTTAAGCATTAAAGTCAGCCCTAGTGAAGAGAGCCTGTAAAATTACAGAAGCAACACAATAGCTACTAAATATCTTCTTGTCTTACTTACTCTCCAGTTCAAATACTTTTTACATACTTGTGTATGTGTGAGCATATGTTTGTGTCTCGGCACATATATGAGGAGAATTCCTAACCACTGTATATAAGATTAAAAGAAAACAAAAAGTTTATAAGGTAGAAAGTTACAAGAGATGTCTTTATGACTGAGGTTTAGTTTAACCTGAATAGAAATGGAGCTCTTCAGATTTTTTGACACAGAGGGTTCAGCATTGCATCATTGTTTTTTAAAGTCAGACTGAAAACCAACATGGCATTCACTTCATATGTATATTTCTATATAAAGGATTGCTCTTATTCAACACAGGTGAGAACATATGCTCAACAGTATTTTCAGTTTGAACGTTTCCTCTTCGGAGTTTTGAGATGAGCAATATTAATATATTACTTTCAAAAAACCTACATGGTGGGAGGTAAACTGCAAATGGCTGGACTGATGAAAGAGATTGTTTTGATTAACAAACTAATCAGCTTTCCAATTTTTTGTTGTATTTTTGTCCATAGGCTGATTTAGTAAAGAGATAGCATTTGATTGTGAAACAAGAAGTTTCTGGTTTTATGCAGATCCTAAAGAAAAAAAATGCATGTTGTAACAATTGTTAAAAATTTCTAAAACTCTTCAATAGAATTGCACACCTAAATAATTTCACAAGCTACCAAAGCCAGAAGTAAAAGTCACTTTGAAGAGTAGAGATTCCTGCTCTTCTGATCACATCATAGATTTATAGCCCTAGATCTACATCAGTCATGGTCAAAACTGGAGCTGAATTCAGCGGAACCAGTATTTCATTCCTGATCATGGGAATTCAGAAAAGAGTCAAATTAAACATCAGATGCTAGCACAACGAGACAATACGTACGCTACTTATGGTAACACTTGTCTAAGAAATGCCAGCCCATTGTCTTGTGCTGACCAGAACCAGATCATTACAAAGACATAACAAAGACAACCAATTGCTAATAAATAGAAGCTTAAATCTAGTGAAACAACTCAGCCATGGGGAGAAATCCAGAACTCATAGCCAGAAAGTGGGATCCAGAGTGGTGTGTTAGGGACCATGACTCCCAGTACAGTGCACAGGGAGAATTAGGCACTTTGGATATTGCCTACAGACAATGAATGGGAAAAACAGATGATGAGATGGGTTGTAACTTCTCTCTCAAGAAGTAGGCACTTCAGCCCCAAGCGACTCCCTCCACCGGGCATTCAGATCACAAAATGCTTTCTAAAGTTACTGTATTTGATTTGGCAAGGCTCACTTATTTCTTCTTGAAGGAGAAGAAAGAATAACCAGTTTCAGCAACAGCATACTGGAGTCAAAGCATTAGCTCAGTCAGAGTTTAACTCTGTTTCATACTGAAAATGGTTGTAATCCTGATCTCCTCATACCCCACCAGATGTTCCACCATCAAACTATGGACAGCCTACCTGTGAGTGCGGCCTTACAAATATGGCATTAGGTACTTGGGAACCAAGTGTACAAAACTATCACATATGCACTTTTTAACAGCTCTCTACAATGTTTCTGAGTGGATTTTTTTCCTTTTCTGGCAGAGTTCAGATCAGAAGAGTGGGTTGCAAAGACTGCCAATGCTTAGCAGATTCATGCTCATACAGCATTTTGTCCTGTGCATCTGAAAATGTAGGAAACATGCAGCTCAGGATAGAACTGTGAATCTGCAAATGAAAAAGAGTACAATTCTACTTCTTTTTACCTTGTGAAAGGTTTAATATGTGTTAATAAATATAAAAATCTTTTGTATGCTCAGCTACAAAAATCCATAATTTATAGTAGGTTTTCTAATATATATTTTATTATAGCATATGTACAACAGACTGGCTTTCAAGACTAGCCTTAAAAAGCCTAAGCAACAGCATAGTTCATCTGTTACTTTTATAATGGACCATAAATGTTTCAGAAGAATGGTCTGGCGAGGGACTTCTTGACTCATGTTTTGCTCTGCAGGCTCTGAAAACAAAGAATGTGCATGTATTTAGCAATAAACTATACAGCTTTTGGTTTGAACTTTGGCTTAATTGAAATCAGTGGCAAAATTCCCCTCTTTTTATGATGAACACTGTGGCATAAAATAATTCCTTTCACTGTTATTAATGTACTGTTCTTTCTTCCCTCCCTTGTATTCTTTAAATCTGAGTTTTATTTATATGCTGATATTCCTGTAAATGCAAACGTAAAGAGAAAGCCTCTGCTCCCATATATTCTTGACTTGCCTTTTGCATTTTTCTGCATGATTCCTCTTTGATCTGCCTCTGAATTTAATAATGAAAATTGACTCAATATCCCCCCCACTATATATAGCTCCTGCTACATCATATTCTGTTACTTATCATCTGACAGTGTAAGTCTTGAAATCTGGCCATTTAATTTGGTCCAAGAAAATGTATCATTTAAGAAAAGGCCATGTTCATTTGCCTAAGTGAATGCACATTTCTGTTTTCTTACCAAGCATTGGTGTATGGGCAGTTTCTCATACTGTGTGTGTGGGAATGTTTACAGAATCCTATCAACAGAAATGGCATTTGGCAAGAATATTAACTACAATAGCAGCATTCACAGTTCAGTTTCTAAATATGTTATAATGCTGAATATTCTCATTTCCTTTCTGCATTACCTCTGCCTGCTGCAGAGCTAGGAAGGTAGCCTCGCAGAATTTTTGAATTCAGATTTCACCTTCCCCTGCCATGGGACAGGAAATGAAACCTCCTGAAGCCTGGGATCTCTGCATGAATGGAGGGCATTGTAGATACGCATCGTATTTCACTCCTTCCTGCTGACACCCGCAATGTCAGTTCTTTCCATCACCGAGGCATGCTGGACTGTTTTTAAAGACAATCATAGTGCCAACCTCTTAACTAAGTCAAAACATTTTATTTTATGTTTTTCCAATTTCCTAGAACCAATGATTAATATCCATATCAAATTACCTGATCTTTAGGAGAGTCAACAGGACTATTCCTAGGATGAGAACTATGCAGGAGGAATAGGCAATAACATAGACTGTTTCACCTATAGGTAAAAAAACAGAAAACAGACATGAAACATTTCCTTCTTCAGTAATAAGAATCAGATCTGAATTGGAATGCGTACACATGTAAGCTAAATTAGCTATCAGTTCTGACATTAATAATTAAAAGGAGGAAAAAAGACCTTGATTGTATGCCAATGGTAAGAATTACTCTTCCTTTGGCAGTTGATGCAAAATCATTTTCAGACTCCTTTTTGTAAATACCAGCTCCAATAGCACTTCATATGTGTAGAGCTACCTTTTGCTCTTCTCCAGGGGAATAGCTTGTTACTCTGATTTGTGTTTTGGAGTATTATCCCCATTGATTTTAAGGTATTAATTTTATTCTGTGTATCAGAGGAGCCCTGGCTCTTACTTACCTGCTAGACGTCTTTTCTTTTTTCACATATTATCATAATTGCAGTGTGCAATAATACTTGATCTAGAATCAAATTAACGTAAAATGGGATCTAACACCGTGTTTCTGGGCTCTGTGCCCATGGAGTTTCCTCTTAGGCTTCTCACCAAAAAGTCACTTAGGCAGCTTATATGCTAAAAATTCCAACTCTTGAAAAACTGGGAGTTGTTTCAACTTTGGTTTTCCAAATGAGAGGAAGCTTATTTTTCCTGGAGAAATGAATCCATCAGTTTTGATCAAATATTCTAAAGGAAAAGTTTCAGTTGAGAATGTAATGTAAGCCCTGAACCTGGGATGGAGAGGTTAGACGACTTGACGAGAGGACTCAAATCCAGAGCCACAAGCATAAAACATGAGAGCTTTCTGTTACTTTCCTGTTACATTGATTCTGTCACATTTATACAATTATTTATGTAGAAACTAAAATGCAGAGAGCCTTTTAGCTGTTCCCAAGCTGCTCTACTTTATGTACTCAGTGAAACATTCACTGAGAGATGAGTCCTGGCCCCATCACTGGGTGACTTACCTGTGCTGTGAGAAAGCCAAACTGTGTTCCATGAGTCAGTTACCAGATTTTGTATGTTGTGTGTGTTTATGCCTATGCACACACAGACTCTAAATGAGGTATTTCTATATGCACTATATATAAGCAACAGATGTAGTGTATAGTCTAATACAAACACAGCCAATATGGATACTGGAGCAGCTCCAGTAAGAGACTGTGGATATATATTCCACTATACAAGAAGGCAAGCAATGGGCAAGAACTGAGCGGGCCGTTGGACTTGCCTGGTGTTTATTGCAGGATGATATTCACTTTTTTTCCTCAAAAAGCTATCTGAAAGTCAAGGAAAGAAAAAGGAAAGCAATGTTTGAACCATCACAAGTTGCATGGAATGAACATGATCACACTTAATGCAGTAAGCTACTGAAAACGATTTAATGGGGTGAATTTTTGAAGAAGGGTGATGTCTCTCTTGTTATCAGTGCAGGACTGCTAACATTGTATGTTAAAAAATAGATCAGCAGTTGGACCTCCTCTCAAGTTACAACTTTTCTTTAAGATGATGAGTTTTAGGAAAAGAATAATTTTTAGTTTTTTTTTTTTTTCTTTCCAGTTTCTGAATCTTAATTGTACACTCAGTTTTTAATACTTTCTACAACTGCAGGGGCAGTTGTAAGGATAAAAGTTTCCTACTTTTTAAAGTAGAAAGTGAGGTTCACACATTTAAGGCAAATGGATGTTTTTAAAGTACATCACTTACCAAAAAAACTAGGAAAATTATTAGGAGCAATAGTCATGGATGGTTAAAATGGGCTAATATAATTTTACCAAAATATTGCAATATTCTTCTTTAAAGAGTTGAAAAATATTTCATTTTGATAAAATAAAACACTCTGAAATCATAGAATCATAGAATACTAGGTTGGAAGGGACCACAGAGATCATCTAGTCCAACCTGTCTCGGCAAAAGCACGGTCTGGACAAGATGACCCAGCATCCCTGTCCAGCTGAATCTTGAATGTTCAATGTTGGGAAATCCACCACTTCCCTGGGAAGATTATTTCAATAGCTGATTGTTCTCATAAATTAAAAATTGCCCTCTTGTGTGCAATCAGAATCTCTCCAGGAACAACTTGTAACCATTACCCCTCATCTTTTCCGTGTAAAAAGGGAGTCTCTATCTTCTTTGCAGCCACCCTTTAAATACTGGAACATGGTGATGAGGTCTCCCGTCAGCTTCCTTTTCTCAAGGTTGAATGAGCCCAGTTGTCTCAGCTGTTCCTCATATGACGGCTTCCCATTCCTTTGATCCTCTTCGTGGCCCTTCTTCAGACCCTCTCCTGCCCGTTCACATCTTTTTTGTACAGCAGGGACCAAACTGAACACAGTATTCCAGCTGTGGCCTGACAAGCACTGAGTACAGTGGGATAATGACTTTGTCTCTGCTGGTGATGCCCTTGCTAATGCAGCCCAGCATCTGTTGGCTTTCTTTGCTGCAGCAGCACACTCCTCACTCATATTGAGCCTGTTGTCCACCAGGACTCCCAGGTCCCTTTCCGCAGAGCTGCTCCCCAGCTGGGTAGATCCCAACCTGTGCTGCAATCCTGGACTATGTTTTCCCAGGTGCAAGACCTTACGCTTGCCCTTATTGAACTTGATGAAGTTCTTGGTAGCCTACTCTTCCAGGCTATCCAGATCATCCTGCAGGGTGGCTTTCCCTCCAGGAGTGTGCCTTTACCCAGACAGTTTGCTGTCATCAGCAGGCTTCATCAGGACACACTAGATCACATCATCCAGATCACTTATGAAGATGTTAAACATCATTGGGACCAATATCAATCCCTGGAGAACCCCACTCATGACAGGTTGCCAGTTTGAAAAGGAGCCATTTACTCTCACCCTCTGGGTATGGCTTGTCAGCCCACCCACCATAGAGACCACTTGTCTAGACTATAGCATGTCAGTTACCCTAGGAGAAAGCTGTGGGAAACCATATCAAAATGATCAAATGAAATCAAAATACTCTACTTATTGTCTAAACGTTATAAAATGCTATGTTTTTAGTGAAGTAACTGCTGATAGAAGATGTTGATTATAGCATTTTCAGTTCTATGGGGAATACAAGAACGATGTTAATGATGAGATCATGCTAGAAGCCATATATTTTATCCTGCCTTCTGAGGAGTGAGGGAATTTGTAAGGCTAGGAGAGGGCACAATCTTGTGGCTGAAGAGCTAATTTTTCACTTCATATATTCTTTGTGGTTTGACTTCCTGAATCTGCTTGTTCATCTTCCCTTAAAAATGTTATTGGGGTGTGTGTTTCTTGATATACGCTCTGCTCTTCTTTAAAAATCTGAAGGAATATTTTATATAAATTTTCTCTATTAATCTATATCAAACCAGTTCTTGAAACATGAAATAACACTAGGGGGGTTAAGAAATACAGATGTGAACTTTTGTCTCTGTTTATCTCAAATCCTGTCTACCAGAATCTACATTTAAATTCCTGTACGACATACCAGGCTGTATTATCCTGTTTTGGTCTCTGTATACATGGTATTGATCATCTGAACAAGATCTAAATAACAACGAGTTAAGGATTAAAAAACCAGTACTCTAAGCAAATAATAAATACATTGACTGAAATTGGGCACATTTGTAGTTATGGATCTGTAAACAACCTTAGTGCTCACGCTGTGTGCCCATTCACAGTTCACTGAAGAGCAGACAAATCTGTCACAAGAATTAAAACCATGATTAAGAGGTAGGGTACTTTCCTATTCTTGGCAGAAATGGTAAAACATGTCGTGTACGTAACACACCTATGCCATTACTCTTCTAAGAAACATCTGTTCCTGTTTCAGTACCTCAACTGGCTGAGGTGCAGAACAGCAAACCTAGTTTGGGTTCTCTGACTAGATAGAGAAAACTATACAAACTTCTACACATACCATGGAGAAATAAAGCCACATGCAGTGTCTGAAGACTTATAACAGGATGTGGCCAAAATAAGAGATATTTCCAGCTCGGGCCTGCAGAGACTGAATCACCACAAGTGGATAGCAGTCATTTCCACTGCAAGGGGAAGGGTTGTGAGACACTAGGTGGGCTGCTCTGTCCCGTGGACATGGCCTATTGTGGTGAGAAGCTCATGAAATGCTTTGCCTCAGGACAGGTCTACAGAAGGGCCATCTCGGCTGCATGATGCATGTCTTGTCCTTCCTAGGATAGGCTGCAAATCTTAAGGACACAATGGCTGTGTCTGCAGGGATCACTGAAGCTGGAGCTGTCTGTGTAGATACACGGACATTTCCAGTGAAGAAGTTTGGTAGAGGATAGCTCAGCAGCTGGAACAATTAGTAGGATTAAACTCTTGTGTAAATCTACCTGCTTATGTATAGCTAGTGAAATGCCTGTGAATGGTCATTGCACAGACTAGTTCCAGCTGGTGCTCAGAGGTTTCTTGGCTATCCTCATCTTGTCACAAGCTTTTTTCTACATTTATAAATCAATCAGATTGACAATGTTTCATATCTTACAAATTAAAGTTGCTGGAGCTGAACTAATCTCAGTTCCCACAGCAGCTGGTATAATTATAGATAAACCCTGCCAATTACTTGTTTATCTAGATTGTCAACACAGCAGAACTCCCCAGTAGGAAATAAGTGGTAACTCTACAATTTAAGATGAAATAAGATTAATTTCAATAGTTTTGGGTCAAGCCCCATTTTTTATATCTCACAAGAACAGAATAAGAGTTCCATATTTCTAGCTTTGTCTTCCAGCCAAAAAATGCTTTAGCTCTAAAGCTCTGTGCTTATGAAAGTAAATGCTTATCTTCACACATGAATCATTTTTCAAATTAAAGTGTGGGAAGCAATCTTTTAAATTATGTGGATCTGTAAAATCATTGAGAGAATTTGCATAAGATAAAGTCAAAACCAGGCTGAAAATCCATAACTACGTAGGCAATAACATTTTTGAAGTTTGGAGAAATTTTGTTTGATTTAGCAGTTTTTGATGCTGTTTCCAAAATGACGTAAAATTATGGCCCTGTCTAAGCAAAACTCTCATTAACTTTTATATGGTTAAGACTCTGCCCACATCACACCTTGTTACCAGGGATATATCAGCCCACAGATGACTGGATTGTCCTGTACCCTCTGGGGTATGTGGATGACTGTAAATCCAGCCAAGACTTTTAAACAATCCTGTTGTCACATCAAACCTGTCATAGTATTCTTCCAACTGAACAGGGTTATATTTATTTTCAAATATATAGGAATATGTTTATACATGTTTAGATTTATTATTTATTATGAAAGACACCTTTTACTAAAACTAATCTTATCCAATGATTTGCAATGTCACTGAATAGAAAGGAGAAATATTACTGTTTTTTGAACAGTAAGTGTTTTTTTAATTATTAAATTAAGAAATGCTGAAGAAATACAGAGTTTCTTCAGAGCATGTTCATCTGTGGATGATCATTGGTGTACAGCGGTGAAAGACATCCTTGTATCTTTCAATGACATGCTAACTAAATGATTCTCCTGGGATTCTGATGCAGGGACAAGATATCAGGAAATTGTATCTTCTAATTTCTAAGCAGAAAACATCTAGGAAGCAAATATCTTAGAACATCTCCACACACACACACAAGGCCATATTTGACAACTTAACTGTTTTGCCTCTGCACCCTGGAATTCTTCTTGGGATTTGATTTCAGTAAAGATAAATATTTTGTAAAGATGTTAACTCCCTTTGCAACCTCAGTAATGCACATTTACTAGCGTATGAATCTAGGATACTGAGTTAGATTTTTGGCAGTGGGATTTATGAAAAAATTTTGCAGTATGGTTTTTATCATCAGGTAGATATTCTGAATCAGATTCTTCTCCTTAATCTGGCTTCATATGAGACATTTATATCTTAGAGAGTTCCCAGCTAGTGTACAAGACAGCTCAAATAGAAGGAATATTTCATTGTATGGCTTAGGCTGGTCAGCATTCTTCTTATTTTTCTAAGGCTATCCAAAATTCTGTTAAGAGTTCAAGGACAGGTTTTTGGAAAGTATTCAGGCTTCAATGGGAACAGAATTAACAGGGTGCAGGCTGCTTTTTGCAAACATTTATCTGAATCTCTGAGGGAAATGTATAATACATTTTACCCACTGAAAGGGTCTGCAGTTAGAACTAGTCACAAGGGTGAAATATCTCACATTTTACATTTTCCCACTTAGAGCAGGACTTCTTGCATTGTAACTTGCATTATTTAACCACGAGAGTCTGGATCCAGCTAGAGGTTCATTCTCTCCCTGTTCTTAGCAAAGGGAAGCCAACGCTTCCAGCAAAGGCAACCTGACAAAGTGGGATTATTACTAAGAGGGTCCCTGACTTTCTTCTTTGGCTGCAGAGAGCACTTGGGTGACATGCATGATTCTTAAGTAATTTTAATGCTAAAATTACACCTGAATGCTTAATTATCCACATACAGATCTCAGGAATCCCATTCCCATGGATCTATTTTTATACTTTCCAGGTTGCCTACTTCAACAATAGTGGAAGGATGGAGATCACAGAAGTCCCTTGACTTTGTACTGCATGTATAGTTTGAATTATTTTTTCACTGTTAAAGGTGTTCACCATGCACAGTTCTGGGAACTAATTTGTAGTAATGTCTGGAGTATTGTAATCTGTACCTCTCAAGGTAAAACAGGTCATTCTCATTAGAGTCGATATTTGTGCATTAAGCTCTTTAGTGTTCTCACTCTGTAATTGGGTCTTTCAAAAGGAAAAATAAAGTTAGTATTATTTAAACCATGAGAAAATGTGTATATTAATTCAATATCCTTTAGCTTTATGTCACTTCATTGCTTACTGTAAATGTATGGAAATAAAACCAGATGTAGCTCTTCAGCCCCTGGAATATGATGATCTGAAATTGCGTGTCCTTCTGTTGCATGAGAAGGTGAAGTCTGTTGCAGTGTAACACAAACCCCTTCTCAGACCACTTACTCTGGCTTCATTGTTGTAACTACTATGGCACAAAAAGTCGAGATAGGAGAATAGCAGGTGTGACATCAAAGCTAATAATTTGTATTTCACATTATGACTACTACTCTCTAATGATTGTATGGAGAATCAGGCTCTGGTGGGTTTAATAACTTCATTTTCCCAAATTATAATAAAGTGATTGTAAGACATCTATTTCAAAACCACTTATCAAAGAAGTTGGTTCAGCGTCATTATGTTTATTTTGGGGTTATATAAGCTAAGCCAAAAAGGTAGAGAGATTATTCCACATTCTGTTGAATAAGAGACCAACAGGTAGTGCTTGCTTGCCTGAACCCACCCAAGGGACCCAAACTTTAGTCTTCCCTATCATACACAAGGGAAATTTCAAGAGTACTTCTATTAAAATTATGGAGTGTCTTGCCCAGACTCACCATTAATTGAAGAAGAATGGAGCTGTGCTCTAGAAAGCTTTTCTTCTGGTACTTCTGTATTTACCCAATGAAAATCTTTCTTCTTAATGGAAATTTGACCTGAATATTTGAAAGAAAATATCCATTCAAAATATTACTTTAAAATAATAATTTCAGTGAATAATGCTGTTTGGTGTTTTGATAAGAGTCACAGAATTTTTAAAGGCAGCTATTTAAAAATACTGTTTATCGATAGTCAATGAACAAAGTGAATGAGTGAATAAGAATTCTTCCTTTGACATCTCTGTTAAACCTCCCCTGTAGTTTGTCTTATGGGGGACAAGTGTGCTTTAAAAATATTCTTTGCCTCAAAACAGCTTAAATTCTTAAAAATAGGCCCACCAAAAGAGTTGAACCCACCAAACCTATATAGAAGTGATGAGAAATGGGTAGTAGTTTGAAGTAATTTCCAAAAGCAGAGCTCATTCTTCCAATGAATTGCTAGACCTCATTCAACTCTTTCACAAAGGCCTGTCCTCTTAGTGGGGATGATTTCATGAATACATCTGAAAACATGTATCTTCTATTGAAATGAAAAAGGAAAGTTTTAGCTAAGTAGAATAGTTTACAAAGCAAGAGGCTAAACCATGCAGGACTAGGCCTAGTCACTCACATGAACTGTAAGCTGAGAAATTTTTATTCCCTAGAGGAATGAAAATGATATGAAAAAGGGTCATGGTTGCAGCCTGGAACATTGTCTAAATAGGAATGTACTCATTCTCCTTGTAATGTATTTTTTCTGTGAGATCTAAAAGTACAACTCAGAGTTACAATATTTTGGAAACATAACTTTTTACTTTCTGTCCTTGGCATTTTTGCTTATTCTGTTGTGACACTGATCCTACATAGGCACTGATCCACACTGTGCTTCTGTCTCATATAGCAGCCAATTACTCACAGTTCTTGCCTTTTAGTGAGTCGGTCTGCAGCAATCTTTAATCCTGTAAGCACAGCCCCAAAAGCAAACACTTGTAGCGAGGCAGTGCCATACAAGAGTAGGAAGATGTGATGGTGTAAACACCACTTGTGGGTCTGTTCACACCAGTTCTAATGGTATTTAACACTGCCTTACAATCAAACTCATAATCATCTCTCTTTTCAGTTTAGCTGTATCACAGCTAGGTAGGAAAAACCAAAAGTGAAGATTCACAAGATTCTGCAAATGTTCTGTAGAGGAGATGCCAATCCTTTGCTCAGCCAAAAGCTTTGGATCCCCAAATAGTTTTGTTTAGTTAGCAGGAATTCATTGCGCTACAGGAGCAAGCATGCTTCTGTTCTTCAATCCCACCTAGGTTAGGGAAGTTTCCATCAAAAAAAAAACCAAACCCCAACCAAAAATACAACAAAACAACAACAACACAACACCACCACCAAAAACCAACCAACCAAAGCAAAACAAAAAAAAAACCAAAACCAAACTAAACCAACCAACCAATAGCCACAAAACAAAACAAACAAACAAACAAAATTAAAAACAAACAAACAAACAAAACCAAAAACAAAACCGAAACCAACCAAATAAAAAGCAACAACTACAACGAACCAAAAGTAACCCACAACAATATTTTATCCTGCGACTGCTTCAGGAAATGGCAAAAGCTCATGAACAATTATTTAATTATTTTGACATGAGGGTCATCCTTTTCTTTGTAGCTCTAAGCATAACTAATGCAATGATGTGATCACTCATTTGGATCATTAAATGCAGCCATAAAACAAGCAAACAAATAAATAACATCCAGCAGTAAAATCGCTGCCAATATTCTCAAACCTATATATATATTTAGCTCTCCCAAGCTAGGCTGAGAACATATTTAATTACATATAGAAGACGACTGATGCAGGGTATGAGGCACTAGGAAGTAGTTTATCCTAAGAGGATTTATATAGCAAAATAGCTGGTGTGATAGATCAAAGATCTGAGGTGAAGTGGGTACTTTGCTCTTTGATCTGGTCTGTGGACCAGATGCCTGGATGTAGCTGAAGTGTTGCAGAGGCAGCAGATGAAACTTCAGGTTTAGTTTTGGGCTGGAGGAGTCCAGGAGCCACCCTGTGATGTGGAACTACCATTTTGATGTGATCCACAGGACAATAAGCGGGGACAAACACAGGATTTGCTTTGAAGGCACACTCCTGATCCAGACTAAAACATTAATATTTGCTCCCGTATTGCCATTCATTGCACTAACAAATCTCTCTTAAACAAAGACTTGGCAAGGACATTTGTATTTAACAAAAATAAAAATTTACACATGAAAGGCTTTACTCGTTTGAGAAAGTTCCTACATTTAATCTGAGTTAACCTCAGTGTTTTTACTGAAGGGCAAAACTTGAAGCCTCCATTTACAGCAGCTTTTTCTTCGATAGGTCCTATTGAAATCATTGAAGTTTTTTTCTGTGGAATGAAGTCTGTTGTTAAATGTGTATAAGCTATACTAATATTTAGACTCCAAGAAGAAAAGAAAGAAAAAGCAGTATGTCATATTATTTGTAAAAATAGTGTATCAAAATATAACATTAAGCCAATGAAAGGAAGACTTTGGACTTTTTTAAGCTGCATAATGGTATGGATCCTAAAAATTATTATTTTATTGTTATTCCAACATATTCATATAATGAGATATGCAGGCAACTGTATTGATTCACTACTCATATAAAATATTTCCCAAAACCAAGGGAAAAAGTGTGCATGCGATTTGTATTTTTATTTGGATCTTGCTGAAATCAGTCATAGCAAAGTAAAGATATAGTGTAAATCGGCATTTTAATACTCTGTAAAAATAATTATTCTTTAAAGTTTTATGTTTTACTCACGTAATTCACTGAAGCAGGATTTGCTGTGAAGCATGTGATGGAAGAGCTTGCACAAAGCCTGCTCCATGGGAGGTAAATTCTGGCAGGTGCACTCCACACGCAGCATTGTGCCCCAGTTGCTAATGTAGGCGGCTTTGCAATCAGCGTTTGCAGAACAGGGCATGTCATCCTTGATTAAAGTTTCAAGACAAGCTTCATCATCGTAGCATCTTTTTGTCACATGTCTCCAACACTTTGACTGAAAAGTTGTGTATTTTTTCCTGGGGGGGAGGGGAAAGTATACAATGACAGATTCTCTTCAACCAGAATGATTCTATGATTCTATGACAGTTTAAAAACTCTGCAATTTCACAGAAAGTCATTTAAGGATCACAATGAAAAGACAGTGTATTCCTAAGGTACCATGTAAGCTTTAAAAATCACAATATTCCATGACAGCTGGCCTAAATGCCACTCTGATTTGCACCTAATTGGTTTTAGTGAAATCTGGAGAATTATAATTTGTGGAAAAACCTGCTTTTACTGAGAAAGTTTTTGAGAAAAAGCAACTGCACTTGTGTTTGACATCTTCACAGATGCAGGTGCTCTTCTAATCAGTCCCCGTGGAGATTTTCCTAGGGTCCAGCAAAAATCAGCATGAATACCAACTGTCTCAGATCCTCACAGAAGAAATGCAGATAGAGGAATTAGTCCAGTCATCACAATGAAACCAAAATACATGCCATTCTAGTGGATCAGTTTGTTGGGCAGTGTGAACGAAGAAGGAGTATTGAATTGAATTTAATTTACATAAAGTAATCTATATCCAATCTATATCCAATGCCAACACCTCCTTCCCCCAAATGCTAACAAAATACAAAATGTCCACAGCTCAGGGAAAACTTGAAGTAATTCAGTTGACCTTAAAGATTAATTGATAGCAGAGATAAGAGAAGAATTAACTCAATAATCTCAAATTATTTCCATTTATTTGCTCTTAGGATAGAAAAACATATCCTTTAATGCACTATGTGTGACAATAGTAAACATCTATTAAAAGTTAACTAAGATACTGTAGATATTAATTAGAAACCAATTTATCACTTACATTAAATGTTAGGGGATGATAAAGCTAAAGTGTTGTTGTATATTGTACATTACTTATTAAGACACTGTTTCCTTCATCATAAAATTAGGCTATTAATTTACTATTGATATTGCGTGGCTGTAACAAGCAAGTCACATGTAAAAACATGGACTGTTACAACATCAGCCAGGACATTATTGTAAATATTTTCATTACACAAGCAAAGGTTTTGAAGCAGATGCCACCTCTGTGCTAATGGAATTATTTTTATCCACCTCCTGATTCGTAGATATGGCTAGCCACAATTCACAAACTAATTTTGCTAATTACATCCACTTATTGTCAGTACTAGGAAACATTAATGGTTCCAAAATAATGGGTAATTCAGCAAGTCTCCATTATGATATTACATGTGTACACATGCACATGCACAGACATACGTTTGTAGCCCAATTCTTCTTGACACAAAAAGGGGCAATTCTCACTGACGTCAATCTGAAGAGCCTGCACAGAACTGAAAGCATCTGTTGACCTCCTGGTTTGTTGACTGATGGTTAATTTGAGCACAGCTTTAAGGTAAAATTCAGGTCTAATCCACAAGGGAACTGGCAACTACACTGAAAACCAAAGTGAACCAATCGACCATTACAAATGGTGGCAATTAGGTAGAACTACGAACATGGGATGATCTTGTTGTGTGTTTTCTAAAATAAAATCTGAAAACTCTGTTATTCTTCATGTGTCTGGTGGTCTGCGTATGTTTCAGGGCAGCTTTTTTCAAGTATCAGAATGCTTGAGATGAAAAGAATGAGATGACAGTTTTCTGAATGGGCCAAGTTGGTTGTACGGCCATTGGGTACAAAGGGTCAGACTACAGTGGAAGAGGTAATTACTTAAACCAAACAAACTTTGTCCGGTCTGCTGCACAATTTGTGCAAACTGCTAGAGGGCAAAGGTGCAGACTGGCAGGTGTTATCTGAAGAAAATGGTAATGAAAATAGGCAACAGCATAGTTTGTTCAGAAGAAATTGTGTCAAGTGTCATGAAATAGGCAGAAGAAAAGCCCACACTATGTTCCAGACCTTTTTGAAAATTAACCTTTTCAGTATATTTGTGGAATTGTGGAATTAGCACAGTTGATGCAGACATCTGTGAAGATGTCAAACAAAAGTGATGATATACAGTGAGAAAAGAAATTGTAGATGAGCTGTATAGCATATATTTTATTTAAATTTTTTGATCAAATCATTATTCAAAAGCACATTACTGGACAAAATCTTTCTTCTACTTACCTACACAATTCATTCTCTTTACACACATGGATTACATTCAGACATGATGGGGGTGGAACTGCAATAACTGCACAGGGCTTGCCATGAAGAAGTTCTTTGGCTCTGTAGCAGGATTCATCAGGCTGGATACAATCACAAAATGTCATCATTTGGGCAACTTCAAAGGGCATGTTTTGATAGAAGAACCTTATGGCTGCTTGACATTCTTCCATGTTGCACTTCTTATTTACTGAGCAAACCTTAAGGTACAGGGACAACTGTTTGTTACATACTTCATCTTCAACACACTCCTTGTTCACATCCAAACAGGTTCTGTTTGCTGTGTATGCTAAAAAGAACAAGAGTTTTTAAAATGAAATCACAAGAAAACCTTTCTCAAGCGATGACTGGCAGTCATACTGACTGCAACACTCCCATTAAAAACAAGTTTAATTCCCAAAACTTCTGATTCCTCTCTGATAGCATTGCCTCTTTTAAGCCCATTGTATGATCATCATATTTCTCCCTTAAACTGCTTGGCCCTCATAAACAACCCTCCTGCAAGTTTCTGCCTCTGAAAAATCAGTAAGTGAAAACTGGCAAGATGGAAGTTTCTTCAAAGAGTGTGATAGGTTCTGGGAGCTAGTGGCTACCTGAAGCTGTTGAAATCTCCAGCATGCACTCTTATGCTAGGCTACATAATAAGTAACAGAGAAGATAACATTGAGTCAGCTGATCGGAGCCAGCGCAGCGAGAGCCAGAGCCGGCGAGGTTCAGTCGACTACGAGGTTTAGCCGAGATTAGAAAGCCCAGAGGGAAACGTACAGGGACAGCGTGACTCTCGGCGGTCCCGATCCCCCCGAAGCCCCGGTAGCCATTGCGAGAGAGCGGCTGACGTGGCGGGGGGCGTTCCCACGGTGACGGCGACCACACCTCCTCCTCTTGCCTTGAAAAAACCTTTGGGAGGGCAGAGACTAGTCGCTGCCCACCAGGTGCAGAGAGCAGCAACTAGCTAGCGCAGCGGGTGTGGCAGCTAGCGCAGCGGGTTGCAGAGAGCACTTGTTTATCATTCCCACCGACTTATTGCCAGCGTCCCAGACCGCTGATGACCATGGTCGCCTCCAGAAGGAGAGCATGTCTCAAAAAGACTGTGGCAACGCAGACTGAAGTTCTGTCCCAAACGGTGGCTGTTCAGGTCTCCGGCTGCAAGGAGTGCCAGAGCCTGCTGCTGCCAGAGGAGGGAGGCCAGCACTCCACTTGTGTGAGGTGTGAGCAGGTGCAAGATCTGCTCGACATGGTTGTGAAGCTTAAGGAGGAGGTTGAGACGCTGAGGTCCATCAGGGAGTGCGAAAGGGAGATCGACTGGTGGAGTAACACCCTTACGTGTCGGTCGGAAAGGCCCCAGGGAGGTACCCCCGAAAAGGAGATGGACCTCCTGCCCTCCCGGACAGAGGCGGAGGTCCTGAGACAGCCCCACCCTTGTCGCTGTCGGGCAGAGGTAAATGACCTAAAAAAAGATGAGGGTTGGAAGCTTATTCCAGTTCGGCATCACAGGCAGCCCCACTCCCTGCCTGATTTGCCTCCCCAGGTGCCCCTCCGTAATAGGTTTGAGGCCCTGGATCTTGAAGAAGAGGTAGGTGAGGAGGTGGTGCCAAGCCTGCCTACAAGATCACATAGGAAGAGGCGGTTGACTACACAACTGAAGACTACCTCTGATAAGAAAGATAGAAGGGTGATTGTAATAGGAAATTCCCTTCTGAAAGGAACAGAGGGCCCAATATGCAGGGTTGACCCTCATCTTAGGGAAGTCTGTAGTCTACCTGGAGCCCGGATCAAGGATATTGCTAGAGAGCTCCCCAGACTGGTGCACCCGACAGACTACTACCCACTGCTGGTCTTCCAGACAGATGGGGAGGAAGTTGCTTCCCGTAGTCTGAGGGGAATGAAGAATGACTTCAAGGTCTTGGGAAGGATGGTGAAAGATTCAGGGGCTCAAGTGATCTTCTCTTCACTCCTTCCCTCTTCAAGTGACGATGTGGGGTGGAATGGGAAAATTCAATCTCTAAATGGTTGGCTCCAAGACTGGTGCTACAGGCAGGGCTTTGGTTTTTTTGATAATGGCTGGTTTTATAAGACTCCAGTCCGGACAGTGTTATGCAGGAAAGGCTTATCTCGCAGAGGCAAAAGGATGCTGGGGCAGGAATTAGCTGGGCTCATTTGGAGAGCTTTAAACTAGCCTCGAAGGGGGATGGGGTTGTAGTTGGGCTTGCCCCAGAGGAGCAGCATTCTAAAACAGATGAGGACCGGGTGGCCTCCTGTGCCCCTAGGGAGAAATTGGTGTGCTCTGCTCGCTCCCTGAAATGCCTGTACACCAATGCGCGCAGCATGGGGAATAAGCAGGAGGAGTTAGAATCCTATGTTCGGTCGGGAGATTATGATCTGGTGGCAATTACAGAAACGTGGTGGGACAGTTCACATGACTGGAATGTGGTCATGGATGGCTATGCCCTTTTCAGGAAAGACAGGCCAGCCAGGCGTGGTGGTGGAGTTGCTCTCTATGTGAGAGAGCAACTGCAATGTACTAAATTCTGCCCAGGAGCAGATGAGGAACGAGTTGAGAGTGTATGGGTCAGGATCAAGGGACAGGCTGGCAGGGGTGATACTGTTGTAGGTGTCTATTACAGGCCACCAGATCAGACTGAGGAAGTTGATGAGGCCTTCTATGCGCAGCTGAGAGTGGCCTCACAGTCACAGGCCCTGGTTGTTGTGGGTGATTTTAACTTCCCTGATGTTTGCTGGAAGGACCATTCAGCCAGCCAGCCACAGTCCAGGAGGTTCCTCCAGTGCATTGATGATAACTTCCTCATGCAGATGGTGGAGGAGCCGACCAGGAGAGGTGCACTGCTGGATCTCATCCTCACTAACAAAGAGGGTCTGGTTGAAGCAGTAAAGGTTGAGGGCTGCCTGGGTTGCAGTGACCACGAGATGGTGGAGTTCAGCATCTCGTGTGGCAGGAACAGAATAGCAAGTAGAATTGCAACCCTGGACTTTGGCAGGGCTAATTTCGGCCTTTTCAAGCAACTGCTGAGGGAAACCCCATGGGCAAGACTGCTTGAAGGAAAAGGGGCCCAAGAGAGCTGGATTGCATTCAGAGATTGCTTCTTCCATGCTCAGGATCAGAGCATCCCCACACGTAGGAAGTCGAGGAAGGGAGCCAGAAGGCCTGCGTGGTTGAATAGGGATCTGTTGGGTATGCTCAAGCAGAAGAGGCGAGTTTACAGGTCATGGAAGCAGGGACTGGCCACTTGGGAGGAATATAAGGCTGCTGTTAGAGGATGCAGGAAGGCAGCTAGGGTAGCCAAGGCCTCCTTAGAATTACAGCTGGCGAGAGGGGTCAAGGACAGCAAGAAGAACTTTTTCAAATACATAGCAGATAAAACTAATACCAGAGGCAATGTAGGCCCACTGATGAATGAGGTGGGTGCCCTGGTGGCAGAAGACACAGAGAAGGCAGAATTGCTGAATGCCGCCTTTGTCTCTGTCTACTCCGCTGGAGGATGTCCTGGGGAACCCTGTACCCCTGAGACCCGGGATGAAGCCAGGTTAATGGAGGAGTTTGCTTTAGTCGATGAGGACTGGGTTAGGGAACAATTAAGTAGTCTGGACGTCCATAAATCCATGGGTCCAGATGGGATGCATCCGCGGGTGCTGAGGGAGCTGGCTGAAGTCATTGCTAGACCGCTATCCATCATTTTTGCCAAGTCTTGGGAAACGGGAGAGGTGCCCGAGGATTGGAGGAAAGCAAATGTCACTCCAGTCTTTAAAAAGGGCAAGAAGGAGGACCCGGGTAATTATAGACCGGTCAGCCTCACCTCTGTCCCTGGGAAAGTAATGGAACAGCTTATCCTTGGTGCCATCTCAAGGCACATCAGGGATAAGAGGGTCATTAGGGGCAGTCAGCATGGCTTTACCAAGGGTAAGTCATGCTTGACCAACCTCATAGCCTTTTATGAGAATGTAACAAGGTGGATGGATGATGGCAGAGCGGTGGATGTGGTCTACCTTGACTTCAGTAAAGCCTTTGACACAGTCCCTCACAGCATCCTCACAGCTAAATTGAGGAGGTGTGGTCTCGACAATAGAGTAGTGAGGTGGGTTGCAAACTGGCTTAAAGAGAGAAGCCAGAGAGTGGTGGTCAATGGTGCGGAGTCCAGTTGGAGGCCAGTATCTAGTGGAGTGCCTCAGGGGTCAGTACTGGGGCCAATATTATTCAATATATTCATTAATGATTTAGACGAGGGAATTGAGTGTACTATCAGCAAGTTTGCTGATGACACTAAGCTGGGAGGAGTGGCTGACATGCCAGAAGGCTGTGCCGCCATCCAGCGGGACCTGGACAGGCTGGAGAGTTGGGCGGGGGATAATCTGATGGAATTTAACAAGGGAAAGTGTAGAGTCCTGCATCTGGGCAGGAACAATCCCAAGTTCCAGTATAGGTTGGGGCATGACCTATTAGAGAGCAGTGTAGGGGAAAGGGACCTGGGGGTCCTGGTGGACAACAGGATGACCATGAGCCAGCACTGTGCCCTTGTGGCCAGGAAGGCTAATGGCATCCTTGGGTGTATTACAAGGGGGGTGGTCAGTAGATCGAGAGAGGTCCTCCTTCCCCTCTACTCCGCCCTGGTGAGACCCCATCTGGAATATTGTGTCCAGTTCTGGGCCCCTCAGTTCAAGAAGGACAGGGAACTGCTGGAGAGGGTCCAGCGTAGGGCAACAAAGATGATTAAGGGAGTGGAGCATCTCCCTTATGAAGAAAGGCTGAGGGAGCTGGGGCTCTTTAGTTTGGAGAAGAGGAGACTGAGGGGTGACCTTATTAATGTTTATAAATATATAAAGGGTGAGTGCCATGAGGATGGAGTCAGGCTCTTCTCAGTGGCAAACAATGATAGGACAAGGGGCAATGGGATCAAGCTGGAACACAAGAGGTTCCACTTAAATTTGAGAAAGAACTTCTTCTCAGTGAGGGTAACAGAGCACTGGAACAGGCTACCCAGGGAGGTTGTGGAGTCTCCTTCCCTGGAGACATTCAAAGCCCACCTGGACACATTCCTGTGCGACCTCACCTAGGCGTTCCTGCTCCAGCAGGGGGATTGGACTAGATGATCTTTTGAGGTCCCTTCCAATCCCAAACATACTGTGATACTGTGATACTGTGATACTGTGATAACAAAATGTGATTTCTGTGCTTTTAAAGCTAGTTTAGGTATTTCTAACCTATGCTAGAAGCCTTCCAAAAAGATTTAGATAATTCTGACCCTAAAATGTTTAAGGGATGGGATTTGCCTCTGTAAATTTAACAGGATCAGTATTGTTACCTGACATTTTGGATTCCTATCTGCCCAATAGCTTAACTGAAAATATGTTGAATACATTGACGCCCTGCTCTTCAGTAAAATGAATAAAATGTATTCATTTTAATCTCCTGATACATTGTTCACTATCTGAAAACAGATCTAAAACCAGTTATTAGGATTCATAAGTAAATTTAGACTTACCTTGTTTGGAGAGAGAAGATAAACGCCATTGTAATCTTGCTTCCTTACTAATGTTGTCTAGAACAAAAAGATATGGGTATGGACATGTTATAAATCATGTCTTAGCTTTGTTTTTAACTTTAAAGTATTGGCTGTGTTGCTGGCATAGTGCCATTAGTAAAAACAAACAAACAAACAAAACAACAACAAAAAACAAATTAGCTTGACCAAATAGGACCTTCAGCTTGTTAACAAACTCTAAAATCACTGTTACATATATTCATAAGTTTCAGGGTGAAAGCACAGTTTATCAGTGGCTGCTGATAACATTATCTACATAATTACAAATCCTCTGAGCTCAAAAAGAATTTTTAGAGCTGCTTAGCAGAGTATGTAGTCAGATTTCTTGTGAATAAATAAAGGCCAGATGCCCTAATGTGTTCATCAATGCACCCAGTTTTCAAGCTCAACTAACTGCTTGTTATGCTCTAAAGTCAAGACAAACAGACAATTCTTGCTATCAGGAAATAGTTGTTATTGGTCTTACATTGTTTCTAGTTATAGTGTCATACTGAAAGGGACTGATTTGGATCAGATTGTATCAAATAAACACAGTGAAGGACAACAGTATTTGCACTCAGGCTATCATTTTACTGTCAGATTATTCATTTGCATCTAAATAAACCTCTTAAAACTATCCTGTTGCCAATGTTTAACTGCGAATGGTTAAGAAAACCTTTTTCATAGACCTGTGTACATTACTGTCACATACAAAAGCATTCAGACTGCTGGAATACCACTAACCTGTGTCAGTGTCCTGATTTGTCTCATCATCAACATCGTCATCATTGTCACCGTCATCATAATTTTCAGTAGCTTCTGAAGCTACATTCTCTTGAGAGTATTGTAAACAAGGATTGTTAAATATTCCCTTCCATATTTTAATGCATCTCATTTGAAGTGGCTCTGGGCACTTGCAGTCTCCCAGCACTGTTTTCCTCAGTTCTTTCCAGGCTGATGAACACTCCTGGTTGGCCATCAGGAACCTGCATTTTGCAGTGTCTGCCTGGCATGCTTGCTGGAAGCTCTTATACATGAGAAAACAGTAAGGGTCCTCCTGACAGCGTTGCTGTGCAATACTGCAGTCATTTCCTAACTCTTCTGGGTGTCTTTGGTCTTCACGGTTTCTGTGTTGCCTAAAACTCAGTCCAGTATCTGATCTTGAAGAAGTTTCCAAATATTCTGTACAATTAGTTATAAACAGAGATATAAATCAAATGGAACAGGTAACATCACTGGTCAGCTCAAAAGAAACTCAGTAAAAGCATAATTGTTTTATTGCAATAAAATGAATGAAAGTCCTAGTTTCATTCTGAGATGTATATAAATAAATAATAATTTCAGATTCTTGCAAACTAATGAATCTTCATCATGCTTACTGTGTCCTGGTAGCTATGTAATACAGTCTACTTTAACAATTCAGCTGCTGACATTAATATGAGAAACCCTCACTAAAATTACTGCATAAAGGGATCAATCTCACATAATTTTAACTACCTACATATTGGACATATCATGATTTTTTATCTTAATTCACTGCGTAGTTTGTAAAGAGAGAATGGCAATTCCTGAAGATGGTTAATTCATTACCTAAAATAATCATTTAAGATAGACAGGGATAATTACTCCTGAATGTATCTAGGAACAGCAGAAGTTATCATCACCGATACGAGTATAACTCCATGCAGAAATGGTGCGAAATGTAATGTCAATCAACAAAAAAATATACGACTTCATTTTGTTAGAAGCAAAAGCAATTATTCCAATGACATCAACATCAGGTTTTAGATAACCCACTCTTCTTGTTTGAGGCAAGGAGTAATGAATCAAGATACTGTTATTTCCTCTGCAATAAAGCTTTATATTCCCCTACCATAAATGTACACTGACTGATGTCATCAGGTAGTGATGGATCAGAGCTGGGAATCAACCTTGGGGCTCACTTTTCAGACTCTCATTCACTGGCTGATTTCACCTTTCTTACGTCAACTTTGCTAGTCATTACTCCAGAAGACAGAAATTGCAAGCTTTTCATGCATGGAGTAATTCTCAATTATAGAAATAGGTTTTCTGAAGGGAAGAGGATTCTCAGGATAATAAAAAATAAATTTAAAGGAGCTGGGCCCATTGATTACAACAGAATTATAAAAAGGATGCACTTTATATATAAAGTACAGCTTTATGAAAGCAGGAACTGTGTTTCCCCACACCCCGTAACCTCTTCTAGATGTAGTAAAGATGCTCCTGTAACACAGTGTGACACAACTGCATAACTGCGCATTCCCATTCACAAAATGGCTGGATGTGGCTCTCTATACACAACATAGATCCAGTGGCACTCAAGCTTCCTTGGGCAACAAGTAGCCACCAACATGCATCACATTTTCACTCTTGCTTGCCACTGGATTGAGCAAGCATTTTAGAAACATTTGAATTTCTCACGCACATTTTATTGGTTTTGTTTATTTTGAAGCAGATATGACATTGCTTTTGTATGTGTGTTGCTGTGTGAATATAATAGAAGAGACAAAACTAACTATCAGATTTGAGAAATACGCAAAGAAATTTCAATCCAGTTAAAATGAGCGTTACAAAGTTACATATTTCCTTTTGCTCTTCATAATTAGAACTTTTTGTTTAGTTACCTTTATTAATGCTGCACTGTTTCCCAAGCAAGGTCGTGATGCTACAGAAATCATCTGCAGTGCAGAGACAGTTTTTAAATTCTGGGTATTCATCAGCCAGGACCTGGATGATTCTATTACATCCAATAGCGTCTTCTGCCTTGCATCTATTACCTAGAACTCACCATTAAAATTATAATGTTGTTAATGTTTATGAATGCTTAAGGGATATGGTTATATAAAACAATTGAAGCAAAAAAATAATATGTTTTGCCAAGAATAGATGTTGCAAACCTTGTTTTGCTTGAAAACTTGTCACAATTTACAATCTTTAAATCATATTCAGAGTCATATAATAAAGTTATAGGTACAATATTGCCTTCTTTTTTTTATTCAGTCTGACCCATTGCCCAAATGCCAGTTTCTGTTCTCATTTCCAAAGTACATAAAATCTTAAATTTATACATTTTCTACTAGGTAGAGGAGGTACAGAGGCCAAATCAAAAAGGTGCACAGGAGTCGAGGGGCAGATCCTGAACTGAGACAATGAGACATTTGTCTTCACCCTGTGTAGAAATGAGGTGCCAGGTACAGGGATGGGAGTTCACAGTGTAGGCTCAGGTACTGCCACATAACGGAGTAAGAGAGGGGATGTAGGAGTGCAGGCGCAGTCCTGTGATGATGATGATGCTCATCCAATGCTGCAAGATGTCTGCTCTGGTTCAGATCCCTCACTCACATGAGGATGACATGAGCCTATGGCCTCTGACCATTTGGATATGCCATTGGACTGCTATCCTAGAGAACAACTTCACTCCCTAAGTTTGGCAATGACAACAAATTTAAAGTAGTCCAAGAATATTCAGATCTTTAATTTCTTTATGATAAAAATAAGGGAGAATCTAACATAAAAAAGAACATGCAGGAGCCTTAGTTTGCTGGTCCAATTTCAAGCTAGTTGCTTGCAAGTGCACTTATACTCAATGACAAAGACTCACACACAGGCTGTCAGATCATATTTTCTTTGTATGTGCAGCAAAAATAAAGAGCATGTACTTTATGGTCCAAAGATAAATCAATCAACCATCTACTTTGTAGACTAAATAGTTTTAAAAGTACTTCCTTACTTATTATTGCCTATGAAACTTACAAGATACTTAAGACAGACACATCAGAAGTAGTTTAATACCATGTTAACAGAGTTTGATTTTGTGAAAGCCATGGTCTACCTTCTCAAAACAGGCATACAGGTCCTCAGAACAGCACATTTTCTCTCTTTGCTTCATGGATATTAAGTATCTCACAATATGTAGGTTAAGGAGTGTGTGGTTCACAAGATCCAGGCTGGTCACAGTGCAGTACAAGGATCAGTTTTAATCTACTGAGGACATAGGCTATTGTCTCTTCCCTGTCAACGGTGATGTCTGGCTTCCTGCCTTGCTGCTTCCCTGGTGTCAAGTGTGAAGCAGCAGAGATTGTGTACTCTAGTAAAACTGAAAAGCTATCAGCCATGTGTCACCACTGCCAAAGGCAAGCTCGAATGTGATCAGAGCTTTACTGTCATTTATATATGGTTGACACAAATAGCAGTGGAAGGCAATCTAGGTGAAGGCCGACAAGAAGAGAGTGCATTTTGCCTGTGCCTGAAGGAATGAGTATTAGCTGTTCCAGAGTGCTCATCCCCATCCTGTCACCCCAAAATCCTTTTTCATACAGCATCTGTGTTGCCCTTTCTCCAGTTTCTGATGAAGGAGGGTTTGGGGGTGTATTAAAATGTACACTGCCACAGGACCAAGTTGCAGTCCAGCAAGAGCTACAGCTCCCATACTCTGCTCTCACTTCATATTTTGTATCAGCAAAAGGGGAGTTCATGGTGCCCAGGCTTGCCTGTATCTTTCCACCCAGTCTCCAGCTTGTCTTCTGCGTTTTCAGAAGTAGAGCATGACCCTGACTCAGCTCTCACATTTCTTTCTTTTCCCCGTAGCCAAGAATCTCAGGATATCTAAATAGGAGCTACCAAAGGTTATGGACATAGGACACTCCCTGACCACAAATATAGAGTGGAAAGTACGTGATGACATGGAAACTATGGGGTCCATGGAGGTGGGTGAAAAAGGGATAATAAAGGTATTTCAGGCAAAAATTTCAGGAGGACAAATTCCAGGGGTAGAAAAAGAACAACAAAGATCAGCTGGGGCTTGTGTGGAAATTAACTAATTTACAAGATTTATGACTGTCTGCTTCAAGTTCCTCTCGATACTTGAAGGTTGGAGGGGAATAGGGATAGAACGAGAAACACAAATGCCAGTATATTTTATGAACCACTCCAGCCTCACTTAGCTTGTCTATCTTCATGGCAATAACAAGCTGCAAGTTAGGAGTCAAGTACAGGGGATGTGTTCAGAGGAGCCTTATACACTGTGAACACTGTGTTGAATCACAGCAGCTGAGAACCAAGGATGAGAGGTAAGTTATGGGGTTATGAACATTCAACGGGCATGGACAGAGTCAGGAAGCACATCAGATTTGTGGGGTTCCCTTGCCTGGCCTCTTGAAAGCTGGGTAGAAATACCTTATTATCAGTACTGGTTTGTTTGTACACTGTGTTGATTCAGCTGTGATGAGCAGCAGAAAATATTTTATTGCTGCTTTTCAATTATTGTTGCTTTATCAATGATTAGTTCTATATAATATATTTTAGCTTAATACATATGCTTCCAAGGCATTCACAAAAATTGCCCTCTGACCTAATACTTGGAAGCCATTGTTCATAATCTGATTTATTTATATGTACATAATTGTTATTGTTTAACCCTGGGTGGTGTCTAAATAGTAAACAGCTGCTATCTTTTGCCTTTCCTTCCCCAGGGGGAGGAAAGGAAATGGAGGAAAGACTAGTGGGTTGAAATGAAAACAGATTTAATAGAATAATAAGAAAGAAAGAGTGAATAATAATGTGAATATCATAAAATATATAAAGCTATATAGAACAATATTTAGCTGCTGGAATGCTTGCTCTCAGCAATGGATGCCAGGGGGTGGACACTGCGAAGACAGCGAGTCCAGTAAAACATGAATATCGCAAACAGGTGTAGGAAACTCATGGATCAGGCAATGGGAGCAGGAGTGGGAAGAAGGATGGGAGTGGGACCCCTCACGAATGGCAGCCATCGAGGAAATAGGGTGGTCCTTGACAACATCCCACTTATATATGGAGCATGTCATTTGTGGTATGTGTAGATGAGGTTCTTGGGGACATGGTTTAGAAGTGGACTTGGCAGTGTTAGGTTAATGGTTGGACTCAAGGATCTTAAAGGTATTTTCCAACCAAAATGATTCTATGAATACTGGATTGACCAAACTCAATGTCAATCTAAGTGCTGTCCTGGGTCCACTCCTCACAGACATGCTTACGTGCAAAACACGGAAAACTGAGCAATGCCCTTCCTTCCCCTGGCAACAGCCAAGATATCAGTGAGTTTGTATGTTCTTTCATACCAAATCCCAAATATTTGAAAACTACTGGAAGAAAATATTAACTCTGCCTCCGGCTGTTACATTCTTATTCTTGAACTGTGTGAAAACTTCTGCTTCCATCAAAATATTTTAGTCTTTTCCATCCTGATCTGGAAACTGACTCATGGACATTTTCCCTCCTTGCCTCTTTCTTTTTGTTTTGTTTTGTTTTGTTGTTTTGTGGTTTTTTGTGTGTTTGTTTGTTTTGTTTTGTTTTGTTGTTGATTTTGTTGTTGTTGTTTTTTGTGGTTTTTTTATTTTTTTTTTGCTTTTTGTTTTCATCATGTCTTGGCACAGGAGAAGAAGGTTTGGACTCAGAGGGCTATGAAGGTATACTCTGAAAATGTTGTAGTAGTAGTAGTAGAGCAGTGATGGACAGTTCAACAGAGAAAGAATTGACTTAGGTGAAGTCTGGAGAGTGCCCCAGACCTACTCTGAAGAACAAAAGATGAAGGTCCTGATAACGCACACATTTAACTTGAAGGTTACAGCCTGAGGGACTGAGTTATTGGACTCATACACAGAGTAGGAGTATAATTCTCATTTGTAGTTAGGTTTTTCATAAAGAAACTAGCAAAAGGAGTATTTGCCTCATTGCTTATGGCCTCCAACTAGCATGCTCATTTTCAGCACCTTTTCCACTTATACATCTCATCCATCAAGTGTTTAGTCCTGCACATATAGTCTTGACATACAGTATAATGTTAATCTTACTAATAATCTCTTTATCAATGATCTGGATGAAGGGATTGAGTGTACCCTTAGTAAGTTTGCAGATGACACCAAATTGGGTAGGAGCGTTGATCTGCTGGAGGGTAGGAAGGCCATAGAGAGGGATCTGGACCAGCTGGATTGTTGGGCTGAAGTCAATTGTATGAGATTTAACAAGGCCAAGTGTTGATTGACAGCCAGCAGAACATGAGCAAGCAGTGTGCCCAGGTGGCCAAAAAGGCCAACAGCATCCTGACTCTATCAGGAATAGTGTGGCCAGCAGGACCAGAGAAGTCCTGGCAAGTCCTGGAAAGTCCTGGCAGGTCATTGTGCCACTGTACTTAGCACTGGTGAGGCTCCACCTTGAATATTGTGTTCAGTTTTGGGACCCTCATCATGAAAAGACATTGAAGTACTAGAGAGAATGCAGAGGAGGGCAACGAAGCTGGTGAGGAGTCGGGAGCACAAGTCTGATGAGGAGAGGTTGAGGGAACTGGGGCTGTTTAGCTGAGGGGAGACCTTATCACTATCTACAACTACCTTTGGAGGTTGTAGCATGGAGGGTGTTGGTCTCTTCTCCCAAGTAGCAAGTGATAGGACAAGAGAAAACGGCCTCAAGTTGTACCAGGGGAGGTTTAGACTGGATATTAGGAAAAAATTATTCATGGAAAGGGTTGTCAGGCATTGGAACAGGCTGCCCAGGGAAGTGGAGGAGTCACCATCCCAGTAGCTGTTTAAAAGGCATTTAGATGAAGTTCTTAGGGACATAGTTTAGTGCTAGAGTTAGGTTATGGTTGGACTTGATGATCCTGAGGGTCTTTTCCAACTGAAATGATTCTATGATTCTATAATACTGTTGGTAGATTTTCTGTTGCTGTTTCTGTGGGCTCTCAGATACCATCAGCTGTCTGACTGCAGGTTTACACAATCTGGGGTCATGGCACCTAAAAACCGCATTTAGAACAATTTGTCCTAGACCTAACACAACATATGAGTGCCCTGCAATGCTGAAGAATCCTTGCCAAAGTCTATTATCCTAAGTAAATATACAGATGCAAAACCAAACAAGCAATCACAAGAAGAATCTATCTGCAGAAGGTTTCTGTGACCCAGTAACAAATATTATTACTATCAGTGAATAAGCACATAGGACAAAAAGTGAGAGAAATTGCATATTATGGGACAATGCAATGAATTAAAATGCTGGTCCACTTCATCTGGTTGCAGGGTATGATAAAGAATAGGCTAGAGTACAAGTCCTGATATTTATGTCAAGTAATCTTGGTGTGAATACCTTTGTGAATGATGTCAGAGAAGCAGATTCAACAACTTCTGATTTAGTGAAGAGGTTTGGTTCTGGAGAGCTCATCTTTAGGTCACTGTCTTGAGCCTGAAAATACTGCAAATTCTGATATTTTTTTTAAAAAAATCAGCCTTCTCTTTTGAAACTGTTCCACTTCACATAAAATATTTAAAATCTCAATAGAAGATGGGCTGAAACCCAGGACCTTTGGGGACTGTTGTAACCATTAGGTTATCATGTATTTTTCATTTACTCTGTCTATTCATGAAAGTATTCAGCCACTCTATACAAAGCAGATACATATCTGGAACAGGATACACTAAGAAGGACCCCTCTGAGAATTTTCTGTTCTAAGTATTATAAATACTGCCTTGTGACTTGAAACACCTTGATTCAAATCTCTACAACAAATCAGACAGACAAAGGTATTGAGGTAGCTCACGCTGCAGGGGAATATTCTAGCAATGGCCTATTGAGGATGAAATCAGGCAGCATCACAGACCAAACGTGAGGCTGGGTCCTGATGCCAAGGCAGAGGGACATTCAGTTTATCAACTCTTCAGTAGCTGAGGCTCAGAACAGATTATGACATCAGGACATGGCTGGTTTTGTCCAAATAATGTCAATATAAGGAGAAGGGAGGTTGCCATGAAGATATAGATACCTCTGGTTCCCAGTGACAGAGAACCTGCCTTATGTATTAATAATTAATTTGCTAGAAATGGCAGTCATGTACCTAAATACCCTTGGCTGCATTTCTGAACAGGACCAAGGCATGAGCTAGGCTAATGGCAAGTGACTGTGTCTATATTGCTCGACTTTTGCACAGCACATGACCCAGCTAGACTGTGAAGCTGGAGTCACTCCAAAAAGGCAGTTTTCTGCAGCCAGCATGGGGGTAAGGCATTTTAGTTGCATGGATACATGCTGCCCCATGACAGTTGAACTCAGGGCCAGAAAACAGTCACTGTCCCATTTTATTTGCTAGTACTGATGTATCCTTGACAGATCAAGGGCCTTGACATTTATCAGTCAACAAAGGCATCATTACTAGCTTGTTCTTATAACACTACCACATTGTTCTGCCATTCTTCTTCTTCCATATTCACAGCATATGGCAAGTGAATACTCAACATTTAACAGCAAAGTCTTGGAGGGATTTAAAGAAAGAAAGAGATGATGCCTGACACCCAAGATTTGTTCAAGAAGATAATAGGCCTTCAGAGAAAGGAATATTTTCATCTGAACACCAACAGAGATTAGGATGAGCTTCAAGTCAAACCTGTAATACCTGGTCTTCCTCCACTTAAAACACTTTACTTGGAAATGATGCACCATGCATTAGAAGTATAAGAGGCAGAGACTGATTTTCTGCTTTCATTTATGTGAGAATCTGTTTAACAGGTCAAGGAGGCTTAGTCACAATGTAACCTGCACTTTTTGTACCATCACTCCCTGCAAGTGAATCACTCTGACACGTATGCATTATTCACTGAACAAATATGATGTGTCCCCCTACAGCACAACTTACATTGAGGCATGCTTGATTTGATTTGTTTCTTATTCTAATACAATACTTGAAAATTACTCTAAGTAACTACTACATTGTTTTGCATATCCTGTGTGACCATACAATCATTGAACAGTTTGGGTTGGAAGGGGCTTTAAAGATCATTTAGTACCAAGTCCCCTACCATGGACAGGGACACCTTCCACTAGATCAGGTTGCTCGAAGTACCATCCAGCTTGGTCTTGAAAACTTCCAAAGAGGTGGTAGATAAACTCCTCCAAATTATGGAAAGCAAGGTTGTAACATTTTTCCAGCTGCATGCTGGCTTTGTTTAGCAGGATCCCACAAAAGCATAATTTCTGCTGAATTCAGAATTCTTGAGTTGGTTTAGACTGACTTTGTTCATAGTCCAGAAATTTCATTATCACCTTATTGAAGAGACAGTATGACTGTTACAGAAAACCATATTGGCCACTGTCAAGGATTTCAGAAGTTGACTGTCTTCTGTTGTCATTTTCTCTTTGAAATCTCACTGAGTTAATTCAGTTACCACAGCAATATTATGATAACCTATGAATATACAAGCATTCAGAAATTCAAAATAAACCTGTGTACACCACAAAGAATTACCTGAAATATTGCAGACATCTTCAACAACGTTCCAGACACTTTCACATCCATTTGCAGCATTTACACACTGCTCCCTCAAGTGCAGACAGTCAGTCTGGGCAGTAGAGATACTTGTGAAGTACCTGAACAACACTGTAAAAACAGAATATAATTACTATCTAATACAACAGATATTGTACTGACCTTTTTCATTTACATTTAGATCATAACACTATAATTCAGAGGACTGCAATTTTGTCAAGCTAGAGATTACACAGGAATTCCTATGAATAGACCATGTGAAAGACATTTGACAGATACACAACTGTTGCTAATAAATGAGATTATATTTCATAATACAATACTCTTCACTCTCTTTGTTTTTATTTCAGAGGTGTCATTTCTTGAAAGCAACCCCAACATTTATGTCTTGATCTGCTTCCCTGAGTGCGTTGAACTTAAGGGTCATTTTAACTGCATGAAAAAGTCCTGAAACTGAAGACTGATATGGAGGTTTCAGGGTAAAGAATTTTAAATTAGCACCACCTCTGGCTTATCAGTAGAAAATTAAATTGCCTTGCTAAGAAAAGACAAATCAGTTGGGGTTTAGCTCTTTGATCAACATTCCCATGGTAACACAACCTCTAATTTGTAACCATGTGTCTTAATTTTCTATTAGATTAAGTTTCAGACACTGATTTCAGGCCTTAGCAAACTAGCTAGTGAACACCTGATGGGCATGTTTTCCTTAGATATTGAAGAACACAGAATCTCCAAGACCAAGTCTTCTTTTTTTCAGGCAAGTTCATGTGGAATCTGAGGAATTTCCATCACTGTTTAATTCCTTAAACACAATCTGCAAGAGGCATGAAATACTCCCTCAGGACTTGTCAAGATCTCATCCAGAGAAATTAAATGTTTCCAATGATATATTTAAGAAATAAGAAATCATAGAATAGTTTGAGTTGGAAGGGACCTTCAAAGGTCATCTAGTCCCACCCCTCTGCAAGGAGCAGGGACAATATCAAATATTGCTTTCAATAATTCTAAAGAGCCACTATTGTTTAGAGGTGATGCCATCCCTTCTGGAAATTATGCTTATCTGTGATATAATAGTGCTGCCATGGGAAGCACTTTCTGAAGACATGTCATTAAAGAAGAATCAACATTTAATACTTCATAACTGACAGGTGCAATAGCATCTAGTGTGCCTCAGAGTCACATAAGAGGTCACATGGGTTTACCATAGCTGGTGCTAATCCTTCCCCAATTGTGCTTATTCCTGCCAGTTCTCTGATCTGTGCAGGGCTGGTTGCGAGATCAGTGTTTTCCAGCCTGAAGCATCTTTTTAGGCTGCTTCTGTCAGTCAGTCTGGAAGACTGATCAATAGAAATGGCTCGTGCCACTTGACATTGAGGAATGTGCAGCTGGCCCATCCAAAGTGCCAATTTTGGCTCATTATATAAAGATATTATTCCTTGTACTGTCTCCAAAAGTTCTTTCTAATTGTGAAATTCTCTCAATTTATTCAGATGACAGAGAAAAAAATAAGTTTCCAAATACTTTACAGGTGAATATGACTGTATATAGAAGACAACACAAAATTATAAATGCAGGAAGTTTTTTAATAAAGGGTATTTTGCTGGATGATTGTTTACCTATTTTGTAAGTACATCACACATCTGATTAGCAACTGCAGCACAAAAACGCTGTGTTGTGCCCCTACTGTTAAGACAGCTTTTCAGAACCAGTGGCTGAAAATGAATAGTCAAAGTAGGACTGAGCAGCCAATTAGCAGTTCCTGCTCCTTTGTTACGATTATTTCAGCATGTGTTTATTTCAAACCCACCTGGAAACTGTGCCAACAAAAAGGAGGAGTCTTTTGTTTTGTTTTGTTTTGTTTTTGTTTTTGTTTTAAAAAAAAAGAGCACAGTGGCATAACCTATGATTGAAGTTAATTCAGTCTAAGAAAGGCTAATGGCATATTATGGATGGATCTTTTGTTTCCTCAGCAGGACACAGAGGTCATACTGTGACAAGTCTACATGAAACAACTGTCCTATATAAATTTAGAATCCAGTGAACTGTAGCTTTTACAATTGCTTAAATGAACAGTTTTTACTTTAGTTGTTCCTTTTAGTTATTTACTCTAGTGTTTGGAATACTCAGAGACTTTTTTCTACTTAGAAGATTTCAGACCATCTGAGAAGTAGCTTGTAGCTAAAACCTTTAGAGGCAACCATTTTGATATGAAGACAAATACATTTAGATTTCTACAGGTGTCTGTATTTTTGTGTAGGTGTCTGTTGATTTACTGGGTAGGTGTAAAATTCACTATTCTGAAGAATTTGGTGTCTAAAGTGAAAAATGGGGGGGAAAGGACGTTTTAGCACCTTCACTTTGCAGATTGGGAACTGAGGAACTAAAGGATCACAGTGTATTTCCAATATCACACAATTATTATCTGGCAGATAATAATGAATAATGAGAAACCTAGTTGCAGTTTCTATCGAACTGCAAGAGCACCAAGACAGCTGTCTCTGAAGGACAAACCACAGGTGAATATAGTTTTAATATAGTTGAAAAATGATTAAGGACAACTTTTTTTTAACAAACCCAGGGGCAGAACTACCTACAAAATGTAGTTAGCAGTGGAATATGAGTTTAGAGTAGTGGGTTGTTAAAGAGATCAGCATACAATATATATGTCAGTATACATTATGTAGACTGGGCAAAAGGAGAGTAAAAGGAATTAAACATACTTGTCTCAACATAATATTTTCTACCCTCTGGACCGACTTTGTCAGTTTTCCCTTTTTCTCCATTGAAACCCAGTTGGAAATGTCAATAGCCCTCTGTGTAGCACTGCCAGCACTAAATACTTTCCACTTACCAAACAAGTGCCTCTTCATTTAGACAAGACATCCCACCTGTGGATCTCAACTTCTTATCAGGGCTGAACCTGCTACCCTGACTTACCTCCCTTTTCAGACACACTACCTGCAACTGGGCTGAAGAAGTCTGGGCCAAGCCACAGGGCCCGGACATTATTTTTAAAAAAAAGAGCCCCCCCAACAGGTACCTGCTGGCCCCCTACTTGTGGTTCGCCAGGAGAAGGAGCTAGGGACGGAGCTGTAAAGGGACTCCGTGCAGAGGCCAGGAGGCCCGGGGCGAGGCGAGGGTCCTGACAAGGCTGGGGGTTCCTCCCTCCCCGCACCCGCGGCACTTACCGAGGCAGAGGAGCGCGACCATGGCCGCTGGTGGCTGCAGCTCCGCGCCGAGCAGGGGGCGCCGGGCGGCAGGTGCCGGTGCGGTACCGCCCCTTCAGCACCCACCGCGGGGACAGCGCCCCGCCCGCCCCGCCTCCGGCAGCGCGGCCGCTGGGCGCGGACCGGGGGGTGTCGGGGAAGGGCGGGCGGGGGCAGGTCTGTCCCCTCCCGGTGTAAATATTGTGTCTTTCTCTGCCCACCTCCTTCCGTCAAAGCAGCGGATGAAGTTTCCCCTCGCACCACCGCGACCTTCCTCTGCCGTCTTTGCTCTACCCTTTGCCGGCATTACTCAATTTGCCGTAATGGCTCAGGCGGACCGTGTGGAGGTGAGACGCTGTTCTTACCGGCGATCTGGCACCCTCTCTGCGTTCAGTTCCTACTCGATTTCCGGAGAAACTAAGAGTGCAAGTGCTGCCTGTAACATCTCCATGAGACGCCTGTTGCTATGTCTGATCACCTTCTGTTAGCACTTCCCATGCATTCTAGAAATTAATTTCTTTTGTTCTCAGATGTATAATAAGATCACAATCTGTTAAGGAGGGAGAAGTGCATGTTGGATATCAGACCAGAAGAACAAATAACTAGTCTATAATCTAGACCAATACTGAACTGTGGGTCCAACTTCAGGAGTTTCACTAAAATATATCAAAAAACAATTTGGCATACAAAAGTTAGCAGCTGACTCAGGTACTTAATTAAAAAAAAAATAAAATCAACCTTAAATCCTACAATCACACAACTCCTGGCTTCACTGGATGCTCTTTGCTTTTGCATTGGGAACAGGAGGAAAGAACAGATCCCTACTGATTTCTCCACACTACTTGTGAGACTTGTTTTCACAAATTGCGTATCCCATACTGAACATTTTAATTGGATTTTGTTCTTGAATACTTTAAACAAAAAGAGATCATGAAACTTCCAGTATAGCTAGCAGAGACAGAGATATAGTGGGTGAAATCTTGTCCCTACTGGCAAAGCAAAACTTGAGGCAAATCCAGACTTTGCATATATTTTGTTTGGCTCAGGAAAATTCAGTCTTATAATCATAGAATCATAGAATCATTTTTCTTGGAAGAGACCCTCAAGATCATTCAGTCCAATCATACCTTAACTCTAGCACTAAACTATGTCCCTAAGAACATCGTCTATACGTCTTTTAAACAGCTCCAGGGATGGTGACTCCACCACTTCCCTGAGCAGCCTGTTCCAGTGCCAGACAATCATGAAGAACTTTTTCTTAATATCCAATATGAACCTTCCCTGGTGCAACTTGAGGCCATTTCCTCTTGTCCTAGCACTTGCTGCTTGGGAGAAGAGACCAACACCTTCCATGCTACAATCTCCTTTCAGGTAGTTGCAGACAGTGATAAGGTCTCCCCTCAGCCTCCTTTTCTCCAGGCAAACAGCCCCAGTTCCCTCAGCTGCTCCTCATCGGACTTGTGCTCCAGACTCCTCAGCAGCCTTGTTGCCCACCTCCAAACTATGGGGTTTTTTTTTGTAACTTGGATTTTAACTTAGTTAATTTATTACATTGTTTATTCAGAACATTTATGCCAACATTACTGACTAGTTGTGGTGTGGTTTTTTTTTTTTTTGAAAGTGTATTAAATAAAATAAAATACTCTTTCATCCAAAATATCAAACAGCCAGAGAAAAACCTTATTGTCAGGTAAAAGGAATAGCATGGGAGATTAATATAATTTTCGCTGTGAGACAAATTTTAGGTTGGAAGGCTAAATTTGCCGTGTCCTTCATCCATTGTAACATGTGGCAGCAGGTTGTGATGCATCGTAACAGCAAGAGCTAAGTTACACCAATATTTAGTGTATTCTCCTTCCCATAAAGCACTGTCCAGGTTAATGACATCCATCAGTCTTGCTAATATCAGAGAATGAGATAGTGCCTTCTATGCAGTCCGGAAGAAAAGCAAAAAGCTTGCCTTTCTCGAGGTGGAGAGGGGGAGAAATTATCTTGCAGTCATTGTGACTGCAGAGCACAACCTTATCACTACAGCGACAACAAGATAGGAGAAAGAGGTCAGATATCAGACCTCCAAGGCTGTGAAATGTGCTGAGAGATGAAGTATCAGAATGATGGTGTCACAATAACTTATATCTGCAGGAACAAATCTGTTGTGATTTAAACTCTATGTCTGATGACGCTGTGACCAAGCAGAAGCAATGGCATGAGAACTCCATGTCTACGCTCCTGTGTTGCTAGTATAAATATTAGAATACCAAAGCAGCTAGAGGTAACAAAACCCAATTAAAGCTCAGCTTTCAGATAATTTTCAAGATTTATAGACTGGATAAAAAACACTCATTCCTCACCTGACCTTTTGTGATTGATAAGAAGCCCAGAAGTTTCTTTAAGATTCTTTACTTTCTGTCATATGCAAAAGGTGTTAAATTTGATATTGCCCTTAAAATCTTGTCCTGTCTTTTCACATTATATCCATTAATAGACACAGCTCATTATTGGATTCATATTTACTGAAAACTCCCATTGATTTTTTCATTCAGAAATAAATCCAGGTGGATAAAATTTTGAATGTATCCAAATATTTGGATCTTTCTGGAGTAAAAGGCCCTAGAACTGGCAAAAGCCTCACCGCAACTTTACACAGGTAGCCAACAGATTTTTAAAGGCCTATGAATTTTTTCTGATAAAATCGTGCCTGAAAATATACCTGAGCTAAAGAAGAAAACATCTATGTATTTCTCAAATTTTGTAAACGTAAATAAATACATATGAATATTTGCATAAAAATATTTATTTAAAAAAACAGAAATTTTTGAATGAAAAATCTTTTCATCAAAATGATGAAGTCTTTAGCTTGATAACTATATTTAACCAGTCTTCAGCTTGATAACCATATTCTCTGGAGAGAATTAGTTAACACTTTCTATCAAATCTTAGATAGGGTCTGAAATATATGCTATTTACTCAACAAAAATCTGGCCAGAGAAAAACCCAGAATTATTTGTCAATGAATGTCTCACCTTTTATTTATATTCTACAAAAAAAAAGTACTGTTAAAATTATGGCTAAAAGAAATTCCTAGGAATGTTGGAATATTTTGATTATGGAGATCTAAGTGAAAATAAGAAAAGAGAACAAAAGATACATTTTCTCTTACAAAAGAGAAAATTAAGACCAGAAACTCCACTTCTAACATGTCACAAGAGGCCTGCAGGAGCCAAAAACTGCCAATGATCCTTAGTGATGTTTCCACCTCAGATCAGCTAACACAATTTATCCCACTGTCATTAAGGTAGCAGCAAAAAGAAGTCAAATGGTGTTGGCAGACAGTATGCAACCCCCCTTTAGAAAGATGCTACTTACAGTTTCTCCATGAGCATCGCTAACAATGTGATTTTAATTCTTTGTTAGCTGGCCTACGTTAGAAATACTGCACCCTTTCCGTCCCCATTCGTCTCACAGGGATCTGGGAAACACACCTGAATTTTGCTGCTCTCCCAGAGACACTCTGAGACCTTTTATATTTGAAAAGTATAAATACTCCCCTTTCATACTGACAAAGTGTTCTTAGATAGCCATTTACTTTCTATGTTCTTGCTCTATCTCTTCAAGAAAAAGCTAAAAATATGTTTTCTGAAAGTATAGGTTTGCAAAATGCTATCGTAATTGACATTTTTTATCAGTGGGTTGAGGCAACATTTTATGGCACAATGAAATTACTACTGATAATTATTTTGCAGCTAGATTACTGTGTCAGTTTTTAACTTTCTGACTTTTTGTTTACTAATATCAAAACATTAGAAATATTTTCAAATCATATCTTGTTCCATACAGTTTAAGAATACTACATTTTCTGTGGCTGAAGAACAAAACCAGCATTCTAATGGCAAAGGAATTGCAACATCTATGCAGTCAAATCCTGCCATGCTTTCCACAACTATTCAGGTTTTATTTTCTTAGAAGACACAAAGTAAAACAATCTATTGAAAGAACAATGAAATAATAGTTATACTCAAAAGTTAAGCTTATGCATAGGAATATAGGAATTCCTATGATTTTATTTGATATTTAAACATCCTTTTCATTTAGGTATTTATCTTTTTTTTGTTTCAATAGAAAAAAGAATATTCTCCTTTTTATCTTTTAATAGAAAACTTTAATATACAAACAAATGCTTTTTTTTTTCTCTGACTTTACACTAGTGTAAACTAGGAGTAATTGCAACAATGTCAAGTAAAACAATTGTTGGGAAAGGCTAAAGCGTAAAGTGATAAAACACTTCATAAAACCATAGCTGTCCTGGTAGACAGTACATCTCACAACAGTAGGTAAAACCTAGAAAAAAATATTTACATAAGTTAATCAAATAATACCTTGTCTATGAATAATTGGCTTTTCAGAAACATTTGAATGTGTGAGAATATCTTCTTTATATGTCAAATGCTTTTTACTGAAAACTAAATCTTCCCTCCCATGTTACCCTTTGCTTTGAAAAGTCTAAATTGAGATGCAAGAATAATGTCACAGGGAGATTGTAGCTCAGGTTCTGATAGATCAGTCTCTTTCTAACCAAGAGGCCACATTCCCCTCGTATCCTAAGTCTCTAGGGATGCATCATGTTTGTTCTTTAAGAAGAAAAATTGCAACACATGGTATGAAGCCCCAGGCCAGGGAGCTTATCCCATA